>NW_015090965.1:370795-449334 GCF_001431845.1 Calidris pugnax | reverse complement strand
CGGTCCCGGCCGAGGTCGGCCCGGGGGGCCGGCGCCCCCGCAGGTGCCGGGGGCAGGCGGGAGAGGGGCCGCGGCAGGGGAAGAAGAAGAAGAAGTTGTTTCCCGCGGAGTTTGTGCCGCTGCGGGGCCGCGGCCGGAGCTGCAACAGGCGGCCGCTGCCCGCCCCGCGCCGCTCCGCTCCCCCTCGCCGCCGCCGCTCGCACTTAGTTGCCTGAGTCACTGCTCTGCAGCCGGGCGCGCACACACAAGCGCGCACACACGCACACACACACACACACATGCGCTCCCTCTCACACACGCGCGCACCGATCCTTGGCATTTTTCACATTTTTTTCCACGGGGAAGCAAGAAGTTCGGAGCAGCCCCGGGCTGGCCGCAGGCGCTCGCAGCCCTCAGGAGCCATCCCTCGGCGGTGCGGGCTGCCGAGCGGCCCGGCCTGCCTCACAGCTCTGCTCGCTGCGCTGCCCCGAGTTCTGCTTTCCTTCCCCCTTTGATTTTTTCCTCTAAAAGATGAAAGAAGGAATGCCCTTTTTCGCTGCTTCTTCTCCTTCTCCAGAGCTGCTGCTGCCGCTGCTGCTGGTTAATTGCACATTCAAGTGGAAAATTTTCGGGAGTCAGCAGAAACATTGTATCCAAAAAAGACAAAGTCGCAGTTACAGCAACACCGAGGAGATTGTCCCTGGAAAACTTCCTTTCGGTAGGAACCTAGGGTTGTTTTTTGGTGTGGTGTTTTTTGTTTTTTTTTTTGTATTTCTCCGTAACGTTGTAAAGAGATCTATTCTACAGATGTCCCCAGTGCTGATGCGAGGGCCGGTGGCAGCCTTTGTTCACAGAAGGAGCGTTTTCAAAGGAAGTACACTTCTAAGGGGGAGGGAAAAAGTTATACAGTACGGCTTTTGTAACAAAATTAAAACAAAGCGGCCCCTTCCAAACAACTAAACAAAACCGACAAGGAGAAATAAAGCGGGAGGAGGGGGAGAATTTCGTTATTTTTAACAAGTAAAAAAGTTTGCTCTCCTACCTCAGTTGAACATAATCTTAGTCGTGATTTTTCTCCTCTTGAAATCTGTTTTAAGTTGAACGGTGTTACAGTATAAAAATATTTATGAAACAATGAAATACCAGCCACCCATGTTTCTCAGGAGAGTTGTTAACTTATTAGAAACAAGTGCCTGCCTTTGATATGAAGAAATGAAAAGTGACCTCCAGAAGTGCTGGAAAGTTAGGGAGCAGTTCTGCTCTACGCTTTCTGAATGTAAATGGCTCCCACTATTTTTTAACTCTATGCTGCTGAACAACATCTGGGAAAGAAAGGGCAAGAAACATCACATTGTACTGGCATTTTCTGACGTAAAGTGGTATATATAAGAAATGTAAGCTGAAATGGCAGAGCCTCGGGGAAAAAGGAACCTATACAGCTGTATTCCTGTCTAATAGAAGCATATTTGCTTTCCCCTTAGCACTGATAAAGTTTAGAAATGCAATATTGCCAGTTAGCGGTTTTACAGAGATATCTACGCCAGATAATAACAAAGTTTGGAGCTGTGCGGATAAAATACTCTTTTCTCTAGCTGAATGTTCAGTTATTATGCAGTACATCTAATATGGAAATCTCTGTGGGAATGCCTCTTACAGGAAAATTCATGTAAATAACTAAGTGCTACCTGCAATTGAATATGAAAACAAAAATGATTATAATTACATTAGGGCTTAATTTAAAATTATGTAGGATTCATTTTATAACCCAAGATTGGGAATGCATGTCTGTAATGTATGATGTATTCTGTCTCTATAAATAGTTGGGGAATACCATTACAGGGATATTAGATTGTACTGATGGTAAGATGGTGCTATCAAAAATGACACAGACCTGTATATAAAAATTACTTCTGGGGGCGGGAGGAAAACTTGCATGTTTGTTTGTATGTATGTGTGTGTATATATATGTAAATATACACACCTATGCATACTTTATTTGGGAATAGAAATACAGGACTTAAACCAGTGACTGTTCTTAAAACACAAAATTGAAGACTTTATATTTGGGTCACATTTTGAACTTGCAAGTTTTTAAAATCAACTCTTGGAAATTATTTTCATTAAAGGTAAACTTTTTTGAGGTGCATTTATTTTTCACCATCATGGTAAAATATATTTTCATACTGCACTTATTTTTAATGAGATCATAAGGCATTTTCTGTATCGTTAAGGGCAATTCTGCATTTTGTCTGCTGCAGGTTTTTATCAGCTGACCAAGCAGAAATTTTGAAGGCAAAGGATTTATTACAATTTTTATTCTTAGTAGTCTAGAAATACCTTAGGAAAGTACTTTATCGCTAAACATGCTAGGTGTATTTTGAGCATCAATTTTACATACGCTGCTTTGGTGCAGTAAATATTATTAGCCTTTGCACCCAGGAGAGTGTAACAACAGCTCTTGAGATTCAAATTACGGTTTTATATTCTGTACAGTTTCTTAGTCAGTGCTGAGTGGGATGTACGCAAGCAGTGAAGCAGAGGGAAAATTTTGATTTGACAGGAGTCTCAGTAAAGACAGCCTCTGCTTAAAGGAGTTTTAATTAAACAGCTAAAAAAGAACAACAGAAACTTAATTATGAAGTAGACCTGCCGTGAGTTTCCAGCTGAGAAATGGTGGCATATTGTGATGTGTGGAGACGTGTGAGCATGTGTATAGCATGTTCGGTATAATTTGTAACTAGTGTTTTTTTGTTGTTGTTGCTCGATGGTGTGTAGTGGTTTTGGGTATCGTGAAAGTGGTTTTAGGCTTGCTTGGACCATTTCTGAAAAAGTTACGCTCAGTTAAGTCACATGCAGGGGGAAAAAGATTTCTTCCTTCTTTCTTTTTAAGCTACCTTTGTAGATAATGTTGCAAGCAAACTTTTAAGATATAGTACTGGCAAAAGTGTAATAAAGACTTCAGGAGTTACAGAGAAATTCTGATGTCTTTCACTTCATTAAAAGTGAAAGGTAGAAATATGTAATTCTATACTATGATATAGCTGTCAGTTTCCAATCTATAAAGTGGGATGGTTACATAGTTGGAACAATTTCAGTGGGAGTAATCTGATTTTATTGGAAGGTGCCTAAGACTGTTTCCAAAACACTAAGATCTTGTGTACAGTTCTGAATGTGTGTGTTTGTGAGATAGTTACCTTCAAACATTACATTTTGAATGCAGGATTTCTGACTGTATATACACAAGCATGCATCAGTCTTTTGATCTGATATTTCTTCCTGACGTTAATATTAATGCTATATTTTTCCAGAGATGATTTAAAAACTGAGGTGGTCTTTCTGAAGTGATTCTGTTTACTTAAGAAGAAAAGGTTTGCCAGATCCAGTCCTTACTCAGGTTAAAGTGACTGGGATGACTCATAGGAATAAACATTTGCTAGATCAAATACTACGATATTTACAGCATATGCTTTATGAACATGGTTAGTATGGTATTTGTTGTCTAAAGAAGGGCATGGGTGCTATTCTGTATCTTTGATGAAACAGAGTATCAGATTTGACACACGTGCTTTTTCAAATTTTTTTTATGGGGCTTATGTTCTGCTTGGCTTGTAATCTGTCTAAAACTTGCGGGCAAATTTCTATTAAAAGTTGGTCGCTCATTCCATTTGTGCTCTTCTTCACAGCATGTGCAAATATGAGGTGAGGGCTGACTTTAAAAATCTGGTCTAAATTCAGGTTAATTCCTTTGACTTCATATGGCCTCTTGCTGTATTGTGTTGGCTGTAATAAGGGTGCAAATTGGCCTTTTACACGTGATTTTGAAATGCCCAGTTCATCAGAGGGACCTACTTTTGTATGAGGGAAATAGTACTTACTTGTTTCTGGCATTTGACATTTAATTACTGTTTTGTCACCACGCAGCACTTTGCCGCTAGTGCTTGCCTCAAGTAGGAATGTTTTAGATTCCTAAACTACCGTCATTTACTATTTAAAAAATAATAATTTAAGTGAGTCTCAACAAAACTTTAGAACCTGCAAGAGGTAAATCATCTCCTTGAAAGAAACGGCTCTTAGAGGTTTTGTGGCAGTTTATGCAAGCACTGTATAATTTAAATTGCATCCTGAGATATATGAACGGATTAATGGCATTATTTATTGTAAAGCCAACTGACTCTAAGCCACACTGAAGACACATTTTTAGAAGAAAAATCTCTGCAATAAATTCCCACTTTATGACCATATCTTGCTCTCTCTTCTTGCACAAAACTCCTTTTGACTTTTGCAAGTGGAACAAGGAATGGAATAATATTTCCTGGAATAATTCTGTGTTTGGCTTTAATGATTGCTCATTTCCAAAACATAAGAAAGCAAAAAGTTGCAGACTTAAATCTTTTGAGGCACCAACTTCAAATCTGCTTCTCAGATTTGTTGCATAAAATTCAGCTAAGAGTTTTCTAATTTAATACCCCAAACCTCTCATGTTCTTGTATGAAATCCTGATCCCGCTGCAATCGCTGAATTTTATCTTGTTATTGGTAAAGCCTAAATTTCTCTCTGTGTTGATGCAGATTCAGCAACTTTTATACTATATCAGGTTATTAAAGTTCCACCAGAATTATATTAATGTTAAAATACAGGGATTGAAGAAATGGAGGGAAGAGAAAGAAGGCAACAAGCCTGTGTCAAAATCTGGCCCATAACAACTAATTTGGGATACTCTACACAGGAAATCTAGGAATGTTTCAGAGTTACCCATCATGTGCTACAAGCCCTTATTTGTTATATGAATTTTTGTACATATGTCAAAAACATGACGAGAGTCCACAGAGCGTGTAAAGGGTTTATAGATGCTTGCCTGGTTGGTTCAGGGCTGCAACCCCATTTTCGAGTCCCTTCAACTTGTGCCTGGGTTGGTCAGAGGCAGGCCTTTGAGTTTGGCTCCTGGCCAGTGGAAGGTATCACCTACAACTTTTTGTTCTTTGTCTTCTAGTCATTGTTTACTGGAACAACTTGATTACTCCCTCTGCATCCTGTTGAACCTTTCCAAATGGCCTGCTTAGATTTCTAGCTCTTATTAGCTCTTCACTAAACTTTTGAATCAGAGATAGTCTGTGCAGCAGCAGAAGCATATGAGCACAAAATACAAAGTTTATTTGCCAGCAGGTCAGAAGGTAGACTGTGAAATCTCAGTGTGCTGGGAGGGGGAAGGGAAGGAAAGTTTAGGGTTATGTGTAAAACTATTAAAATGCTATTGACTGGGAATCTAAAACAATGACGAGTGCTGTTGTTTTTACAGATACATGAACTGAAAACTGCTGCTAATGATGGGAAATGTTAATTATGTGAGAACATATTGAACTTATATTCTCTGGCATGAACTTTTTTAAATGCATCAACTGTGCTGCCTTTTATGCGCACAGCTTTCTAATTATCATAATTCAGTACAGCTCTGGCTTTTGGAAGGAGTTCAAGTGCAATCTCAACTTAACATGAAAGGAGGTTTTTTTGTTTTTTGTTGTTTTTTTTTTTTTAAACTGAGAATGTTCAAGAACAGTTTGAAAAGATAATCTAAAAATGCTACATACTTAGCTGGGTATAAGTCAGAAAATAAATATGTTCCCATAACTGCCTAGCAAAGTAGAGCAGATTATTAGAACAGAAAGTTATCTATTTTTCTCATGATGTCTTTCACACTCCTACAAAACACAACTAAAAACACATTTTCATAATTGAATACCATAGACAGATTTAGTATATATTCATTGACAGTACTTTTTATTTTGTCAATTTTTTAACTGAGTGGATTACTGTATTGTTGTTAAAAGATTTTTCTTCTGATAGTGTATAAGTAACAAAGATTTAATTTTCTTAAAGGAAGAGGACAACTTCTGTGATTTTTTTTTTTTTTTTTTTTTTATTAACCGATTCTGTTTCTGTAACATAGTGAAGTCCCATTGTAAATCCTCCTTATCTGTCAGCATTCACACCTTGTCTTCGTGGAGCTTGAGGGGGTTGTAAATAGCAGGTCTTTGAAAGCTTTCAAAAGTGTTTTGTTTTGGTGTTTTGTTTTGTTTTTTAATGAGGGGAAAATAAATTTCATTTAGCTTGCACTCGAATTATCCTTTCACAATTTTTTTTTTTGTATATGATCAAATTGTTAGTTTCCACCACCCCTGCCATTTTACCCAGCTTCTAGCTGAAAAAGAATCAGGTTTGGGTTTTGTTTTTTTTTTTTTAATACTTGTCTTTTCCTTTACTGCAGTGCGTCCTACATTTCTAAAATGCAAAGAAAGCCTCAGTGAAACAAAATGACTTCATTTGAGCTGGCACTTAAGAGCAGAATTCACTTCCATAGTGCTGAAATAAAAGAAGCCAAGTGTTTTAAATAGCCACTCCCCTAGGCCAGAGTGTTTTTAGAAAAGCTCATTGTCTAGATTTGAGCTGTAGCAGTATGCCTGCCTCTGTTAAATCTCCTGATCCAGACAGCTCGATTTCTAAAGTTGACATCTGGTTTACTCTTTGTTCACCTGTTTAAAAAAAAAATGCAAATAGGCGAGTGTGCCCTTGCCCTAGAGCTCTGCAAAAAAATAAAAATGCTGTTGACAGTTTGTCAAATAGTGCTTCCAGTCTAAGACTGCAGTAGCCTATTGTTATGCCAGCAACAGGCAACAGAAGTTGTGGCACCATATGGCTAGTATATGCTTCAGATAAGCTATCTGTTAATTTAGCTTATCAGTAGCGTTTTGATATGCTTCATGTTTGAATCGCCAACCAGTATGGCCTTGGGTATTTTTGGTGCCAAATTATTCCTTAACATTATAGACATCGCAATTACTCCCTTAGTGGAATCTCTCGCTGCTCGTTCACCTCGTGGTTCCAGGAACAATGGTGCTTATTTTTGGAATTAGTTGGCATGTTTTTTTACATGGTTGTCTTTCTGTTGGGAGATTATAATTCAGGAATGACATTTTGGTTTTGAGGGGAGAAAATGTCAGAACAGACTTTGGAAGAAAAGGTAAATTCATAAAGGTTTAGTGGATTAAAGCCTCTGTTATGTGTATCTCAATTAAAAATATATAGTGTTTGGAGACATTAATCAATGGGAGAAAGGAAATTTTATTCTTATTTAATCTACCACCAGGACGTGTACACACTTTTTGTCCTAAAGCTGGTTTACAGTTTAAAATAAAAGATAGAGCTCTGTAAACAGTTTTCATTTTCCACATCCCTGATTTTACCTTTTTCTTTCAAAGAAAATTAATCTTTAAACCAATTGTGTCCCTGTATCTGCTGTCAGCTGATCTCTGAAGATTTTTATTTTTTTATGTCTGCTTTTTCCACAATCTACTGAAAGCCTTGTAGGAGACTTGAAGATTCAATGGAAGTTCCTTCATCTTCCCCCTACCCCCGCCTTTCTTTGGCTGTAACTATTTTGTTGCAGAAAAAGTCTCAAACCATAAATACAGTCTTCCATTCAATGCTGCAGTGATGTCCTTAGGGTTGGATCTGTCTGTCTTGCTCTCTGACCTTGAAGCACATTCCTCTGTGTCTTCTGCCCTACAGGCTCTGTCTTGCTGTTCCTTTCAGGGCATCTGGCTCTGGTTGCCTTCTCTTTCCTTGGGTGTATGAGCTCGATTAGGCTCTCCTTTCTTTGGATCTTGGTGGCTTTTTGTTTCCTTCCCTTTGCTATACATCTTGCCAGGTCCTCCTTATCTTATCTCTGCTACCACTGCTTATGGTTGTGGTCTCATTGTTGGGTCTGTTTGCCCACCCTAGTCACCATGCTGTGTCCACTCCTTCCTTGCCCTGCCTATTGGGAAGAAAGGACCCCTTGTGCTTGTACAATGCCTTTCATGTACAGGGTCCAAAAAGACAGGATTCTCTCTCAAAGAAATTTACAGTCATCTTTTAAATCTGTTGACACCACTTTTTTAGTAATTAAAGGAGGTCAAAGAGGAGAAAATTTTTCTCCTGTCCTTTTGGAACAGAATAATATGACAATCCAGAATAGCAGCCATTCTTTAATGCCCCACTGAAGTCCATCCAGATGAACTGCATGGAAAAATGGAGGAGCTGGCAGAGCATCTGGAGGACAACTAGGAGGGCAGTGAAGTGAGAGGTGATACTCCCACCTCACCACTGTGCCCGAGTCAGCATGGACACCTGCAGAAAATGAGAAAGGTTTCCTGCCCTTGTCTCGGCATCAAGGCTGCTAACAGAGACTTCAAGTTTTTCTGCAGGGACATGAAATGCTAGCGTTTGTCCACTTAAAGCTGGCTTGGGGGTCGCATCAAATTTTAAATCTGTTTTAAATTCAGATTTAGAGTTCAGGTCCATGGTGGAACTCATGCGGTTGGATGATAATGCATTTTTTTTGTCTTCTGGCTAATTGAATATTAGGCCTGTAATTTCTCATTCTGGTGTGACTAGGGGGAAGGTAAGTGGAGAGGCTGGGAGAGGAGGAGTATTGAGACGTCCAGTTCTCTGTGAGGCATGTGTGCATCTTCCCTATAAGTAATTTCTAAGTGCTTGACTGTGAGAGGCAATTTACAGTCCGCTAATGTATCCAGTTATCACCCATAATGAATATGGTTGTCTTTGGACTGATGGAGCCATTAAAACTTAACAGATCTGTAGTTATTTAGTTATAGTTACTTAGTTACTTAGTACAATAAGATGCATATTTCATATGGTTGTGGGGTTTGGGTGGGTTTTTTGGGCTAAATGTCAGAGCCTGTGAAGTTTTAGTTGATTTGGTATATGGTTGACTTGGCTTTAGTGGTGTTTCATTGGTTCCAGTTATTGTTTTGCGATAGGAAATCCATAGCTCCAAATAATGTGCATTTTGCTCTTTAAATTGACTATTATTTATGCGTAGTAATTTCTTGCTCTGCTTCTTGACATATTTGCTATATCCTTACTGACCAGTTATAGATAAGCAGTTGAATGGACATAATTAAAAGACAATTTTAAAATATGCAACTTCCTATACCAATTCACTTCAGCCCGTAGCATTAGTAATATTTTTTTGTTGGTGAAACAATGACCCATAAATAACTCTATCTTCCAAAATCTCTAAAAACAATACAAAGAAGTCCAAAGGGTAGTAGAATTATCATTCTTGGTTCTTGGTTGCTTGGAAAATTAACTAATATTCTGACCTCTGAGATTTTTGGAAACAAATTAAAGAACCCTTTTTTTTAGGTAGCAGGCTGCTTTTAATGGTTCTTCTGTATTAAGGAAAGTACAGTATTGTAGGTTATTTATTTCTGGGCATGCAGTACAGGGTGAAGAGCCTGCAATTCAGCTAGCAATGCCTCTGTGCCCTGAGGTAAACTCTATTTCACAAAGGGAATTTTGATTATGGTCTACTGCTCTGTAGCATAGTGGAGGCTTCAAGAGGCAAGTGGTAAATGCTACCAAAGAAAAGCTGGATTGGAGCCACTGACGTCATCTAAGTAAATCTGCTGTAGGACTATAGCCATAAAATGACTGCCAGCCACTGAGCGCACTTTGGCCTTTTCTTGTCAACTGTTTTAACTGCTGGTTGTTTTTTTTTTTTTACTTTTATTTTTTTTCTCCTCCAAGCAACATGCGTTTTGTTTTTTCTTTACTTTGGTGCTAGTTGTGCACATGATGAAATATAGAAATGCTAACAGCCCCCTCCTTCCCTGCAACACTGTATGTAGCGTGTGAGTAGCTGCAGCTTGCAGTTCAAAAATTAAAAAGTAAACCAGTACTTTTCCATACATGAGCCTAGCAGAATTAAGCTTCCCTCACAAGCTATTTTTTAGGTGCAAGAGCCTGGCAGTTCAAGTTACAGCATACTGATGAGATTTGTGTTGTGGGGAAAAAGCATTTTGATGCACTGGAGGGCACGCTTCCCTCTGGAAGAACTAAACGCGTAAAAATGGCTGGTTTTGAATTCTGAATTAGCACAAAATGTGTGTGCTTGTGAGTGCTTAAGATCCAGTGTTAGTCATTGCTTCAAGGTTGACCTCTGCAGCTCCAGTCACTCCTGAAACAAAACTTTCCTGTTGTTTCCAACAGACAAAAGTATTGCTACCAGCCGATCTTTTCATGATACTTTTTATACACAGGCAAAGTAACCACATGCATTAACAACAGTAGCTCTAGGATTCATTGATTAATACGTAGCAGTAGATACACATGTACCTCAGGATATATCTAAAAATGCGATTGATATCCCACCTGTCCTCCACTTGAATTTCAGCTGTATCAGAGTTGGAAGAAAAGTACTGGGGTTTTTAAGAGTGGATTTTGAATTAATTGTCAACATTCTCTTGAAATGAATTTCCAGGAAGTTTAGCATACTGGGATTTTTAAAAACAGAGTCCACTGTAAAACACATCTATAATTATTAGCCAGTGTGTCCCATGACAATATTTGTTTACTTGATTTATGTACTTTTTTCCCTTTAAAATAAAAATTAAGCATCACTGTTTTTGAAGTTTGAGTCTTATGATCAGAAATATATTAAAACCAGTATCTTATCCATGAATCATTAGATGAGTCAGTTCCTGAAACCACTACAAGCCTCACAGTTCTTGGCTACAACTGAAAGCAGGAAATCCAGGCTTCAATAACTTCCTTTCCCAGTACTGGCTATAGCAGTGTTAGCGGTTAGTATATGCTGCTTTTGTAAGCAATAGGAAGATGTATGTCTGAGGAACAAAGGCACTCAAGTCAATTTGCTGAAACTGTTTATAATTTGTGGTCTTGATTTGAATGTCAGGATATATTGGCATATACTGCATTCTGTGCTGCAGTACATTTTCCAGCAATGATATTCAGAATATGAAATAGAGGGAACACATTATGGCACAATTCTTGGATAAAACCCATCTAATCAGTTTACCAGAAAACAGGAAGATATTTTAGTGGTATCATCCAACTCCTGAAGAGTAATGGGAACAAGAACTGAACACATAGGAGTCAATTTAAAATGTTTGTTTAGCAGTTACTTTGTTTTATGCTTGTGCAACAAACTATTTTTATTCTGTTTCAGTGCTCCAAAAGGGCTTGAAAAAAACCCAACCCAAACATGGAACTTGTAAAACAAAAACACAATTTATTTTTCAGTCTCCTTTTTTTTTGTAGTGAGAACTGTTTGCCTCCTCATAATCAAGGACACATTGATTGTCTCTATGTCACTGGAGCATTGTTGGCAGAATCTTTCTCTTTAAATATGGAGTGCCTGTACACTACAACATCTGTGCAAGAGGACGCACTACCTTTTTGAGCTAACGGGGCCAGATTCAGGTTGGGTGCAATGTTGATCTTAATGTGTTTACACCTGGAAAGTATTCAACTCTTTATGTTTTTCTTAAATGGAAGATAGTTTGGTATCTTGTATTTATTATTTGGTTAATTTAACTCTCTAATTAATTAGCAGCACAGAACAGCCAAACCTGCCTTCTTTATTCTTTTTGTTCTTCCCTCCAAAAAATCAGTTGTTTGTAACAAACTGGGAAGAACACGAGTATTGAGAGAAATAGATTAGTGAGACGCTGCATTAAAAAAGTACTTTTGACTTGGTTAAACTGTATATGCAGTATTGATTAAAAACAAATGCAGAGCTCTTCATTTAAACAGGCAAAATGGTCAAGGCACATTAGGCAACAGCGTCTTTTGTATTAGATAATATGTGAAATTGCTTTAATAAAGCAAGCCACAAGTTGGATTATTTCTTAGCTGGTGCAGTTCAGTATTAGTAAATTGACCTCAGTCTAATTGCTATGTACAGAGTGTTGAAGCCAAATGGCTGACATAGGTGATCCCATACTGGTGTCCAGTATGGTGCTTCTTGAGTCTTGTGTTTATTGGGCAGTATGGAAGAGGAATGGGCTGGGAAAAGAGGAGGGAATGCAGACTGCCTTGAAGGCAGCTGAGTGCCGAGATCCTTTTCATGTGGAAGCCCAAATCCATAATAGACACTTCTCCCACCTCTTCCTTCTGCCCATGGGAAAGACCTGGAGATGGTCAATCCCTTGCTCACGCAGGACTGTTTTGGTTATGGGTGAGATTCCCCTTGAGGGATAGGAAGATACTTCTCTCCTCGTTGACATGTTTGCATCAACACAGTTTTCATGGGCACTTTTCTTCTGGCCTGTTCCAACTGCTCTTTTCCCCACAGCGGGTGTAGCATCCATCCAGGGACAGGCCAGTGGATGTGTTTTGTCATAATAGAGCCATGCCCGAGGTGGGTTGCTGGGACTTTTGGTGTGGCAGCGAGCACCCAAGCAGGCTGCTTTGTTGATTGGGAGGATCGGGATTTCCCTTAGAACATTTAATGGGATGCTATTGAACCATGAAGGTGCGGATAGCAGTTAGAAAAATGTAAACAGGGTAACTGGTCCATAACTGCAATTCTCACAGGATCAACTCCTCTGGTATAGGAACTTTGCAGAGATCTCAGTTTTTAATACTAAACTTCCCCAAGTACCTGCTGTTTTGCTTCTGTGGAGGCGGGGGAGGTCAGTACAGAGCCATGTCCCAGGCAAGCAGAGATCTATGCCATCAAGCTTGAGCAGTGCAGAGCATCATGTGAGCTGAGTGGCTTGGGCTCAGCACAGTGTAGCTACATAAACAGCGCGACTGTTTTGGAGGGAAGCTGGCTTGTCTTACCCTTCCTTCTCTGTCACCTTTTCAGAAAAAGGAGTGACCTTTGAAAGAAGGGCTAGATGCTTACATTCAGGAAGGAGGCTCCTGGGGAGGCATGCATCATTTCTTCCTTCCTCTTGCCTAGTTTAAGTGGTGCTTTATTCACAGATGCTGTGCCACAGCACCCGCTGTTTGCGTACGTAGGAGAAGCAGCCTCACTCAGGTGTGTCCCTCTGCTATGGGGAGCCAGATGCTGATGCTTTAGGGATTGCAGCGTTCAGCATCACACCAGCTATTGTGGATTTAACTTACTGCATTGTAATTAACTTCTTGTAATAACAATAATTGCAATAATTAACTTACTGAAATAACAAGGATGTTCTTCATGCTGCTTCTGCATGCTGCTTTTGAGACAGAAATACTTCTTCTTTCTTGTTTTCTATTTAAGGGAAAATTTAAGCACTTAAGCAGTGGAGAACAGCAGTGAATTTTCACAGGATCAAAGCATGTGTAAAGAGCATTGTTCATGTTTGTGACCATATGAAGTACAATTTTCTATTAATAAATGTTAAACAACCGATTGTTTAAGAACAAAGAAAAAAACCTTCAAGTGGAATAAGCATATAAAAGTTTAGAGTAGGTTATAGTCATGCTTGATTTCATTTATTTCACTTGTAAAGAAATGTAAATGATTTAATATTGTTTTCCTAGTTGAACAGTCCTGAATATGGGAATTGTAATGCATGAGATCTGGAGATACATTTTGATCAAGTTCATACACTTTAAATGTGTATGAACGGAACATCTTTGTGTTACTATCGATCAGAGAGATGTCCTGTTGCTCTAATGTGGATTTTGGTTTGGGATTAGAGGCCTGGGGCTTTGAATTGCTTGCTGTCTGTAGACCAAGTCATCAGTGGCTAGTGATTGATTCATTAATTAAAATCAATTTAAATGGATTTGTAAGCCTCATGTAACAGATTATCTTATTAACAGCATGAGAAAGGCACTGTGATCTGCAAGGAATGTGACACTTTAGACAAAATATAGCATGATTTTTATGGGAGGATTTCATGAATTGCTGTTGCTGTAAGTGATCTATGCTAATGAAAGAGCCTTGCTTAAATCCTACATTAAACAGACTCTTCCTGTTGAACATGTTTTTTTATTTTTTTTGTGAGTCTTCTCCGAAAGACTTGACTTTAATCTTAATGTGTGTGTTTGTGTACATATTCCTGGTCAGAGAGACATCTTAAGTATTCTTGAGCTTCTGGTATGTTCTAATCCTGGAGATCCTTATTTTCTGTAACATATCCCTCACCCCATTTAAAAAAATCCACAAGAAGAAAAATAATTTTCAAATTACTGAAAACAGTATGACAGAACGAATATCTAATACTGTTTAATCCATGCTCTGCCTGCTCAGCAGTACTGTCTGGAGGAGACACTTTGGACAGCTGGAGGGGCCGTGCGGGCAGAGGGGAGTTCTGGCAGAAGTGAAAGTGTTGAAGAGAGGGCAAGAAAAGCTTTCCTGGCTGGGAGGGGGGAGGCTCCTCTGTCATCTTTGCATTGGTTTCGTAACTTCTGTTTACATCACGATGTATAGCAAGTCATTCCAGGCATCGATATATTTATATATTATTATGCTGTGTGATCAGCTGTCAGGAATGCCTAAACTAAGGTGTCATCAAAATCAATGGGAATTTGCAACTTAGTTTCAAACAGAGCCAGGCTCTTGCCTCTAAATCGTAGCCTTGTCCACAACTTTTAAGTAATCTTAATAATGTGTGTACTCTCCAATCTGATTTGTAACCCAGGCTTCTACAGGAAAGGAGATTTAAAATTGTGCATGCTACGCTGTAGCATCACTTTACGTATTTCTTCCCTAGTTCATGCTCTTTGTGCATTTGTGATTAGGGAGCAAACTGAATTATATTATGAGATCCCTTTTTCATTACAATGAGTCTAGTTTCACTTCACGTTTCTTCTGCTGTGTTGTAGAAATGGGAGAATCTATGAGAACAGGTATTAATAAATTGTTGATATCAGCTGAAAAATTTGCATGAACTTCTTAAAAAAAACCAAAACCAAACAAAAACCAAAACACAAACCGAAATCACTGCCATCATATAGCTCCTAATTGCCACCTTGGAGACATCATTGATTCAATGTGTAGCCAATTCTTCAAAGCAAAGACTTGTTGCCGAGTTTTGTTTGTTAGATGATCTTACTGTCATTGGCAGTATAGGTTACAAATATTTAACCAAAAAAGGTGTGAAACTGGATTGGCATGGAAAACCCAATTGTAACTGGGTTTTGGTGAAATTAAGTGCATTGCCTCAGATGTGTGGAATTTGCCATTGTAGAAAGCTTTTCCATTGCTTGTGGAAAATTGAACAAGGTGTTAGGGAGATGTGATATTTCCAAATAAGTGTAATACCTTACTCATTTGACTTGCAAGAAAGCTTGGTGGTGACCTCCAGTTTACTCCATAGTTATCTCTTGATATTCTCTGGGTTTTGACTTCGGAGGATGGGTGATTCACGTCGCCAGCTCACTGCCTACTAATGGCTCCAGTAAGAAATTTGGAGGATGACTCAGAAATGGAAAAGGACATTTCAAACTACCTAAATGGCAGCCTTTGGGGCTCCTCAGTACACATGTACACCTTCCAAAAAGCTCATGCCACCTACTGCTTCCTTTCCTTCTCCGAGTCTGCTGTGTTAGTGTGGGGGATTGTGGCTCTGTCCTTCTGGGTCACTAGAAGGTCCCCTTCTGGGAACTTGGAAGCTAGCATTGAAATCCTGGGCATGACAAGTTATTTCACCCTGGATGCAGCCCTTGAATAGAGGGAGAAAGTCTCCTGGCCCTGACTTACATTAGCTCTAACATTTGCATGCCAAATTGAAATTAGAGTAGTGAAACAATAATTATTTTGTGAACGTGAAATTAGAGTAGTGAAACAATAATTATTTATTTTGTGAACCCTTTGGTTTGTAAAGGAGCAAGGAGACTCTTGAACTTAGAAGAATGTGCTGAGCAGTAGCATTTTCTTAAGAAACGAGAGAAGAGACTAAAGCAGGACATAAGCAAGATGTAGCCTCCTCGAAGTGGCAAACTTGCAGAGAGGTTAACTCCAAGGGAGAAGACACAGGCCATGACTGCTAGCCCTCTCTCCTAATACTGAATAGTACCTGGAAGTGTAGTCCTTTCCTTCAGCTTCTTCATCTTACACTTCCAGTTCCTCAGTTGTAGAACCACAGTTTCAATTAATTGACTTTCTTCAGTTGCATTTCTACCATAGGGTTCTGGCTAAAAGGAAAAGGAGATTGTTGGTGAATAGCTTTTAAATAGCATACTGCATAACCCTGCCATTATGACTTCAGGGAATATTTTCCATTCCGCATTTGTCTATAATGTGAACCTTAGTAACATTTGTCTTGTATTAAGGCTGCAAAGTTTTTTTTGTATGTATGTTGCAAACCTTGTGAAATGTTTTTTTGTTTTTTTTTATTCTTGCAAATTATAAATAGTTCAGTTGGCTCAACTATCCCTTTTGTAAGGACATGATTTTTTTTTTATAATAAGACATAGTTATGAGGCAGTGTTGTATGAAATGCAATTGAGTTGTACAGTAATAAAATTTCCATGGTGTTCTATGAAGGTCAGTGGTATGCAATTAATTGCTGGACTGATGATGGGTGCTGGATAGGAATTGTTGCTGCCCTAGACACTAAATGTAATAATTAAGCTCAGGGTTAGTATTAAAAGCATGGAAAACACATAACACTGTCATTAACACAGAATTTGTGCTGAGATTTGTTTTAACAATTCTATGGTGGATGTAGGTTCATGCCTTAATGCTTGCAATTTATAGTTTACTTCTTTAAGGAAAGTGTCTGTTCTGAAGCTTGGAGGATGGGGTCCAGATTAAGAGCACTGGGTACTTAATTTGTTGACAAATTTTTGGTGCTTGGTAAGCCAATCTTACTAAAGAAAGTTTCTAGTTCTCTGTATATTTGGAGGAGAGAGCTGTGTGCCTTTGAAGGCTTCCAGAGTGAGATCCTGGCCATCCACCCTCTGTGCCTAAATTGAGGTGGATGGCATGTCCCTTGTCTGAATAGGGAAAATTAGGAGTTTACTTGGGTAGGGGTAAAGCTACCCCTAGGTATGGAAATTCAGATGTGGAACCTGAGCATCTCGCTCTTTGGAATGCCTAGGTTATCTCTGCCTGTTTTATACTGTAGATGCCCTTTCCTGGCCTAACGGAAGTAGGGAAATATCACTGGGCAGAAGAAGGGAAAGGTCTGCAGAGTAAGGGATAATGTGTATTTAAAGGTGCCTGATTTAACTGCACCTGCAATCCCTACCATTTTTCAGGCTCAGCAAGGTATTTCTGTTTTACTTAAGAATATTTAGAAAAATTGTAAGAAACAGTCAAAATGTTAATGTAATTTTCCCCTTTTTTACAACACAGAATAAATGCAGCCTGCCAGATCCCATTGTATTTAATTCTGCTGCTGTGCCATGAAGCTGACTTAAGCAACTGGAGAGCATTTAAAATATACTGTCTGATAGATTCCTGTGTGAAACTCTCCTAGCGCACTTGTTATGGCGTGATGCAAACAAGGCATAATTGTGAGGAGCACAGACTGAATATTCTGCTGGAATAGGCTGGATTGAACACAAAATGTCATAACTGTGAAGACTGGGGGGAAATCTTGGCTCCAAAGAAGTGAAAGTCAGAAATGAATGGAGTCTCCTCCACTTAACAGTTACACCTTTATTCACAAAGAGTCTTTTAGAGCAGCCTTCACTCATTGGCAAACAGGATAAAGAAATTTGGGAAAATTCAGATTAATACTTGTCAGTTCAATGTCTCTCCCAAATTTTAATCAAGTGGATTTACTACCAAAGATGAAAATTGTTCTTGTTTCTCCCCTGATTTCAAATGTGCACATTTGATGGGAGGATCAGTTGGTATTAATATAAAAAGGCCAGTTTGCCTTGGCTTAGTCCATATTTGTAAGAGTCATGACTTGGAAGTAAGAGAATGGTTCCCCATGGAATGTGGCTTCTGTTGAAGGCACTGAAAAGTGTTGTGAATCCCTGTGGCTGAGTGCTGTGGGAAGTCAGGAGCTAATGTTTCAACATGAGGTGTGGAAGTGTTCATAGATACTTCAGTGGAACAAAAACTTCTAAAAATGATGTTTTGGAGGATTTACCATTCCCCTTGCAGACTGAACTTCAGTAAATGATGTTGCTGTAGATTCAAAATAAATAGAAAACTTAAAAATATTTTTCAATATATAAATATAGCATATCCCAATTCTTAGGAATTCATGTTTAAAATCATGGGATTAGAGCTCTTCTAATCTGGTGATTTTAAAAATGCCTGGGGATTTTTTTACTGCTTCTGTGAAGAAAAGTGATCATGTGATTAAGACATGTCAGGGGGCAGAGATTTGCATTTGGTTTCTGGGGCAGAGTTGAGTGAGGAAGCTGGGAGAAGTGTTCATTTCTTGGATTACTAGTGTAGGGGCAGTTGGGGAAAAATCAGAGAAAAATCCATCCCATTGCATCGGGTGTGTGAGTTAATTTGTGAAGTCCTTTTATATACCTACGTGGAAAGTGCTGTCAGTGTGATTGTCTCTGAGACAGAGATTTCCCTACTTCTTTGCTTTACACAATTTTCCGTAATTGGCTTGGAGTGGTGAGATTGAGTGTAATTAAGTCTCATAATTAATTAATATGAGAAAGCCTACGCAAAAGCAGAATAAGTATTCCCGTTTTCATGATTTGTTCCCTTCTGTAAAATTGGAGTAATAGTACCTTGTTACTTAATGCTCTAAGCAATAATTGGGTAATAGTTATAAAGTGCTTTATTATGAAAATGTATGTAAAGAACAATTTTTAAGCGGTGAAATTGATGCATAGGTCTCAGTCCTTGCAGAAATACTGATTCTCTTCTGAAGTAGCATGCTGAAACTGGTGTATCCCAGGACCAGAAGAAATTTCAAGTCAGTATTTAAGGCTGCTCACAGGATGATCACAGCTTTTTGAAGGATTTTTGCTGAGGACTTCATTTTTTTTCTTTTTCATTTAAATAATAGTTAAAAAAATCCTTACTTAGAGGTGAAATAACAGTGATTTAGACTTTCCACTACATTAACAGTCACCAAACAGGCAAAACAATCATATACATAATTTAGGACGTAAAATCTCTGAGCATGTTTTATGATGAACTGTTAATAGACTGCTTTCATCACGTGCACCAATTCCTGATCCTTTAGGATAAGGCAAGTTACAGAGCCCCCTGGATCTCTTTCTGAGAATGACCTACCAGCAGCATTTCTTTCTTCTTTTACATTTCTAAAATTGAGTACAGGTGTTGACCTGGGCATCCACTCCTCCAATTATGCACCAAATGAAGACCGAAAGCAGCCTGTGTGGAGGAAAAATCACCTGTGCTGCTTGCTTGGCAAACATGTCCACAGGTGAACAAAATGAGGATTGAGTCAAACCCAGCTGCTCTGATGGCACTGGGGACAACGAGCAAAGGTCATTAGGTTTCTGCTGGCTGGTGCTTTTCTTGAAATAATGCTTGGACTGGGAATGGGCCATCAAAAAACTCATTCTGATTGCTCCCCAGAAAGGTACTGAACACCATGAAACTTGGCCAGAATAGTCAGAGCTGAAACTTTTTAGTGAAACCATAAATAATATGGCTGCTGAGCCAAGAAAAGGCAAGCAGTTCAAAGCCATACCCAGACCATCCTTTTATCAGCTTTTTGGCTTTACTGTACCAGCTTTGCAAAAGTGAAGAAGTGCAGGGAGCAACCCTGGAGGAGGAAGGATGAACTTTAAGTAATTAGCCTTCCAACTGCAAAGCAAACAGTATTTGTGCCTGGCAGGAGGCCAGGCCATCAATACTATGGGTGAGGATCTGGTGAATGAAGCTTGCTTGCAAGTGGTCTATGACAGCTTTGCCTGAGTGGCTCTTGGAGGTGTTCCCTGATGGGTCACTTGTAGGACTGGTGAGACAGTGGTGAAGCAGTTTACTTTGTAAGTCCCAGCACTCTGATAGTATCCTGAGTTCAGTGAGGTTGTGATACATTTACCCTGTTGCTACCTCAGAAAGAAACCTCCATAACTGACCTCCTATAGGGAATATAGGAAGGGTATTTCAGTATATGCCTCCTGTAGATGTAGCACTACTGATACTTAACTGGTATAAATGTAAGTTTTGGAAACATAATCTTGTATGATAAGGTTTGGCAGAGAAATGCAGTATTCTCCTTTATTGTTAGCTACATCCTTTTCCTGTGAGAGCTTATGAGAGTGTTTTCATACTTAACATGTTTCCCTTCCTCACTGTAGTTCATCTGCCAATCTGACCCTCCCAAGGAAAGTAAGCTGGCTCTGATCGTCAAATAGATGAGGGGAGTGTCATCAGGAAAAAAGCTGGCAAATTTAAGGTCTATCCCTTTCTGTAGAACTGGGTTTGGCTCTATGTGATTCGGAAGGTGAGAGTCAAAGGCCATCTGTGTATCTCTGCACCATTGTAACAGACGTCAGATAAATATGCTGTCCCTTTTCTAAACTCCTTAAGAGAACTTCAGAGCGAGCTGTTGTTTATAATGAAGCAGTGGCAGCTGCTGCATAGCTAAATCTGCAATTGAATTGCCATAGAATATGAGCCTCTTGCTGTGCCCCTCATAAAACAGTCCCGAAAGAAAGTCATATTTATCTCAAAAGTGGAAGGCTTGGCATGATGCCCTGGTAACATTTTTTTCTAGCAAACCTGAAGTGAAACTAGCTCACCCTAGCTCTGCTAGATTTGAGTTCACCTAGCGTCCTCTTGAGAGAGGCAGGAAGAAAGATGGGGTGAGGAGAGAGGATTACATATAGTTTTTTTAGATTTCCCTGGCACATTTCCACTACCCCACATGAAAGATCTTTTTAAAATCACAGTGAAGTTTGAAATATATTTAATAATTAAATTAAGCTTATTCCTATTCAACTTTGGCTTTGCTGAGTTTAATGCAGGAGTCAAATAACTACTGGAGACCTAAGAAAAACAAATGCTTGGCAATTTTCCCTACAAAGCTGAATGTGAGTCAGTATCTAAGAAGGCTTCTCAATGGAAAATGAGAAAATAATCTTAATAAAAAATTCAAATTATTCAGATGAGCTGCTTGTAAATTACACACATAAATATGTTGCCACAATGAGAAACTTCTCCTAACACTTTTTGGCAGACATTAACTTGAAAATAAAGGCTGAGAGATAATTACTATTATTATTCTTATTACTACTACTACTGTCATTTGGGTTAGTGCAGTTAGTTTCGGTTTGGGCCTCTTAATGCAGTAGCCCAAATGAGCATCTAAATTCACTGTCCCAGGCTCTGCTCTACTGTAAAGACATATTCCCAGCTCAGGAAAACTTAGTTTTTAAATACATAAGACCAAGTACAAGGTAGGGTACTTGGCAAGGGAATTAGGAGTCTTGCTCAAGCCCCACAGGTACTTGTGGCAAGACCAGGGTTTAATTCTGATCTGCTAAATTCCAGTCTAACCCTCTAAACAAAAGCTGCATCCTTCATGCAAGCCTTTAGAGTTTACATTTCTGCAGTATCAAGATAAGGTATCAATATCTTCTAAGAAAGGTTATATTGGACTCCAGTTAAATAGATCTTCAGGAGGAGGGTCATGGGGCATCAGGATGCTTCTTGATTTTTTTTCTTTTGTTTCCCTTTTCCTCCCCCTCCCCCTCTTTTTTTCTTAATAACATCCACTGGTTTAATTTTTATTTCCTTTTCTGAGAGAGTGCACCTCCCTCTCACAACTTGTCGCATATTGTGGAGGTGCAGCATCCAGAACCAAAAGAGGAAATGTGCTGATTTTGGCAGTTGACCAGAATGACCTCATTTCTTTGCTATTGGAAGTTTGTGCACTTTCTGGCAGGCAGCACAGTTGAAAATATGATTTCCTAGTTCATAGCATGTCTTCATTGAAGAAAATGCTTGCCAGATACTTAAATGCTTTATTCAAATCCCTTCTAGTAGCAGAACATACCTGACAGGCACAGGCAGCTGGACAGCCTGATCAGAGGGAGCAAGAGAAGGAAAATTGGATTTAGAGGGCAGAGGAGATGGGACAAACTTTCCACAGTTTGTGGATGAGGTCTGGTGCTTTTAGGGCTTTGCAGATGCATGCAAGAGAGGAGCAGCTTAATGGAACACCTGTGACCTTGCACCTGGGGCTCGTGTGCCACCTGTGCACTAGGCAGGCTTCAGGAATGTTCCCTGCCTCCCCATGGTGCATGGTCTGTTGTCCCAGGAGCTGGGCTGCTGGGGAGCCATCACCCAACATGAAACTTCTTTCTTATCTTTCATTGGAGCACGACTGTCTCCCTCTCCCCAAATGAAGTCTGAGACCGTGGAAACTTCTGGTGAGTGATGCAGTTTTATTGCTAAATGAGATTATTGTAGGCATGTGCTTTGGCTTTGGTTTGTCCAGAGGCTCTGTTGGGACAAAAATGGAAATTATTCAGAATTGACACTGAAAAGTCAGGTGAAAATTTAGTCTTTGCTTCTTAAGTTAAAAAAAAATAAAAAATCTTCAAAGTGGTTAATTATTCCAGGAAAAGAAAGTAATAAAAATCTGCATGGAAAAATAGCTATCTGGATTTGAATGTTGATTATGTGATTGTATCAGAGGTACAGATGTATGTGTACATTATAGTCTCCTAGAAATATGTAATCTTCCCAGAAGAACCTGACTGCAAATCCCAGAAATCTTCTTTTACTACTTTCCACCCCTCTTGAAAATGCTTTGGGTGTGTCTTGTGCATCAGGAGGGGATGAGATTGTTGTTTGAAGGTTTGACCTGAGAGAACATAAGGGCCACTGAAATAGCTTGGCAAAGGAGTTGAGCAACAGCAAACTGCCTATTTCTCTTCACCAGGTTAATTGTGTAAGAGTTTTCTTTTGCTCAGCATGATTGATTCCCTTTTTTTGATTTATTTTGTGAGGATAAAACTTTTGGCAACCCACTAACTATTTTGATTACTTTTGGAGACTGAAAATAAAGTGACAAAAGCAAATCTGCTCCAAACCTGCAGATATATTGATGGACCATTTTCTTGCAAGGAGCTCTTTACGGGGTAGACTCCCAGAATCTACTTGAAATACTTGAGAACTGCTGCATCACATTGAACAAGTAGTCTAAATTATAAAGACTGCAATAAGGTACTACTGCTTTTGGGACAGGAAATAGCTTTGTCACGATATTTATTGCACTGTGGATGGAAAGCTCTGAATTCTTAAAGGTTGGTTAGATGTTAGCTGTTTAATTGTACAGTTTTAGGGGTAACTGTAAATAGATAAAGCCCTCAGCTAGGGACTCAGACATATGAAGAAACAAAAAACTGCAGCTCAAAGCTGCTTTTGGGTTAACTGAGAGTGACCATGGATTTGTAAACTATACAGAAGCACCATATTTAAATAAGTAATTTATCATATTGTGTGCACCATATGATACAGCTATGCAATGTTTTTAAAGGACAAAAATCAGATTATCTTTGACTGTGTCACCAGATGGTATGTAATGGGCACTAGAATTACAGATTATGAGACATAACTTTCACTACTAGGTAACCTGACTGACAAAACCTTTGTCCTTGTAAAAACAAGATACTCAGGGACTGACGGGATGTCAGAATTATTTTTTTCTACCCACAAAAATTCCCCTTGACCAGGAAACAAGTTCATGAGTGTAGTCAGAGAAAGAAACATACAATCAAATGAAAATATTTCTACCTCACTTCTACTACTGGTTGCATTTTTTTTAACATTAAAACCAAAATTGTTTTTAAAAAGGCTCTCTCCCTGTTAATGTAGTTAAATTTCATTAATTGCTGTAACTTGAACCTTGCTGGTGTTCTTTGTATAAATATACACTAGAAATAAACCTGAAAAAAATTTGTAGTCTTAAAATGGAAGGCTAAGCTGTAAGTCATTTGGACAAGCCTCTGGTTACCAGCATGTACTGGTGTAAGTTTTGATTTAGCAGAAGCACTTGCAGTGAAGGCATGAGCCAGAGTCAGTAATCTGGGAACAGGGAAGCAGAGTGGAAGGGTAGGAGTGGCTGGTGGTTCCTCCTCCTTCTCTAGGTCCACTCACAAAGTGTCCAGGTACTCATTCAGAGTCAGGAGAATCACCAGCAGTCAATGGTTTGAATTCCAAAAGCATTGTGTTGGATTCCAGTGTCCACAGCTGGTTCAGAGAGGGCACAAACCCCTGCCTGACACCCAGGTGATGGGGTGCAGTACATCTGACACCGCAAGTTCCCTGACAGCAGTGGGAAATAGAGACTTACACCTTTGTTTTCTGACAGCCAGGAGGCTAGGAATAGGCACGTTTTTGAAATGCATACAAATTTAAATTCTGAAGACACACATCTGATCGCCAGAGAAGAGCTGCCTGCCTGGAGCACTGGCAGCACTGTTCCTTTAAATTGATGCATTCACATTAAAGGGAGACATTTAAATAATGCAAAGGGGTAAACTAGCTTGAGTTATGTGTGGTTTTAGCTGGGTGACTCTTACTGCCTTTTATGGAAATCTCTCATCTAAAGTCCTGCACAATTATCCCCAAGGGCAAGTATTAACCCCATAAAAGAAAGGATATCTACAGTTACACATCAGCCGTTACATATCTGTGTGATGGCTGTGGTTGACTTCGGCCAAAGATGATGCTTTATGAGAGCCAGTGCTGGTAGCTGGATAACGGGAACCTGGGCTGGCTTCCTTTACTCATGAAAGAGAGGGAAGCTCTTCAGGCAGAGTGATTAACCCATAGCACTAATTAAGCGCTTGCATCATTCTGCAATAATGAGGTGCCGTTCATAAAAGAATGAAATATAAAAGGATCTGTAGTGACCTCATTTCGGAAGGCTGTGAGCCTGGCTCTGCTCTTGTGGGGTGGAGGGGGCTCACTGAGGCTCTGATGTGTTTTGCCACGGAACTGGGGCAGAGTATGGCCTTTGCTCAGTAAGTGCAAAGTCAAGGTCCCAGGGCTCTTTGTCACCTCCCTGTCAGGGATGCTGCCATGAGGATAATGTCCTCACCACCCCTCAGGTCCTCCAGCTTGGGGGCAGAAGCAGGAGTTCTGACGTTCCTGTGGTGGCCAGCAGGGTTTGGTCTCTGCTTTGGTGGGACCTACAGAGCTTACAGAAGGGGCTGTATAAACTGATGGTTAATAGAGCAGGATTGTGAGAAAGTTTTCTATCGATTGAAGCACTGTACAGAGCAGTGAGTTAGCGCTGTGTTATCTGATGCGCGGCTGCCGTTTTCCCGCGGGCTGTGTGCCTGCAGCCAGAGCTGCCAAACCTTCCTTGGATTTATTAATCAGGTGATGTCACAAGTCTGGGCCAGTATGTTTGCACTGGCCTCGGTGCCTGTCAAAACCGATCTATGGAAAAAAAAAAAAAATTAATACATGTGCAGTGGGAGTAGTGAGCCGCAGTCTGCTGTAAAGGTACGCGTCCGTCTCTTTGGACACAGCGCTCTATGCCTCCAGAGAAACACTGGCCTCTGCAAGCTAGTCTGGAGCTTGTTTGGGAGCTGCTGAGGCTGTGTCCACATGCGTAATACCACGTAACAGCTACTAAGGTTAGATAGCAGCAGTGTGCTTTTCTGAGGTAGGAAGAGAAGAAAAATATTGTCTCTGGTTGAAGATACAAAGTGAAACTTAAGGAGGGACAAAGCTGGAATGAAGGCCTGGCTGAGAGCTGGCCAGAACATCATAGCAGTAGCAATGTCCTGCTGCACCTCGGGAGGGATCTTAACAACTGCCTGACCACAGGCTTGTCCAAAACACAGAGGGTAAAATTCTCTGTACAGCGATTGTTGAGGCTTCAGACGGATGGGCGCTGCCGGCCTTTGGGTACCAGCAGTGCTACTTAGCTTCTAGGGAGTCAGCACCTTGCTTGTTGCTGTGGCTTTTCTCAGCCCTGGGGTTAAAGGCCAAAAAGGTAGAACAGCAGTATTTTGGGCTGCAGATCATTTTGAACCCTTGTATTTTATGTTAACTCACTCTCTGTTCTCATTAATTAAGAAGTTGCTTTCTATGATAGATTGAGCTCGATCTGTCTCTTCCATTCTTTTTTTTCTGTCTTCTCTCTTCACAACTTTTCATTTTTCAGGAGGTAAAAGCAGAAAGAAATATGTAATTACGAAAAGAAAATAATTCTTTGAACTTATAAAATGCAGGTTGCTTAAATTATGCAGTTAAAGGATAAAGAAAATCACAGAGCAATTTTAACAAATTGCCCTTAACTGGATTGCACAAACAAACCTCTCATAAGAAATCTTAGAAAGGTGTGTTTGAGGGTGTAATCTTAGCTTGTGGCTAAGTAGAGTTAAACTTGTTTTTCAAGTTGGTTGTGTATAACTTTCTCATGCTAAAGATTGTGAGCATTCCAGAAGGAAAACAGTTTATCTGTAGCAGGGGTTTGATGGTAAATGTTGATTATTTCCAGTAATTCTGGCCGCTGGTCCATATACAGTCCTTTATACAGTGACTTTCCTTTTGATCTGTATTCTTGTTGGCTGAGTTGTAAAATACATGGGTGTATAAGTTTTTATGAAATAACCTTGATGTTTGCAAGTAGTGCAGTTTTCAAATGAACCTGAATGTACTAGACTGGACACAGTCCGGTCGTACTTCCAAATATTCTTGCCTGTCTTGTCAGATGCAAAAACAATTTATAAATTTTGCATGTGTGAAATAGTGTCATACCCCAAATTCCCTTTCTCAATAAACACCAATACCCCAGCCTTGGTTTCCAAAAACCCATGCACCTTCTGAGTAATTGTGTAGGGTAGCCAACATGCTTATTGCAACATTTATGTTTTTTTTCCCAGCGTATACAATTTTTGTTGGTATTTACGTAGTATGGGGTAGCCAACATGCTTATTGCAACATTTATATATTTTTTTCCCAGCGTATACCATTTTTGTTGGTATTTATGTAGTATATGTAAACTAATGTAACTATTAGAAGAGTTACAATGTATGTATGTAAGAAAGCATACCTGCAAAACCCTTCTGTACAACAGCCAAGCTTATGTACATAAGAGAATTGTTGTTGCTCTATTACAGTTTAATTTGTTAATGAAACAAGATGGACTGAGCTCCTACTACACCTCTTTGGATGTTTGAGGCTAGGCACAATTAATTTATTTGTACTGTCTGTGTAGGCGTATGCCAGCTAATGTACTGTAAGAGCTTTTATCTTTATGTTCATAATGAAGAGGGGCAGGTTTTTGGCAACTAGACAAGGATTTTCTGATGACTCATCCTCTCTGGATTGTAAAACACTTTCTTGTAAAATCAAAAAAGAAAAGTAGTTCCTAGTAGAAGTGGGCTCAACCAGAGTAGTTTGTCCTTCACAATCAAGCTGCAAAGCAGAAAGAAGAAAGGCTTATCAGCTTTTGTTTATTTTAATTGTAATTGGACCTCTGCTGAAAAAGAAGTCATTATTTGAGAGAATGTTCTCATATAAGGTATTAAAGCGCCCTTGGAGTAAATATGCTGTAGGTTGTGTTGTCAAGTACCTTAGTTTATGCCCCATTGTCATTATACTGGTAATTTGATCCCCTTGGCAATGCATTGGACTTTTAGCCGAGTTGGAGTAAACCTCCTTCAAATGTACGTTTTACTGCTTGGTTTGTGCCTCTCACCTCTCTGCTATCTAGGAAGAAACGTAGAGTTCAGTAACTGAGTGTAGAGCTAAATCCATTTCAGTATAACATTTAGTATTGCTTTCTATTTAAATGACACATTAATTAATGCCAGTATCAGATAAACAAGAATACGATCCATGTTCCTGCTAATGGGGAAAAGGATGAATGTGGACTATACTGGGGAACCTAGTAATAAACAAGTAAGAATAATTGGAATGCATGACTAATCTACTTTATTTAGGTTTGAGGACAGAAATCCTGCTTTTAACGAAAAATGATCAGTTATTTTACCTCATAGTACCTGTGTACATTTTTATGCATGCACACTCCTGTAAACACTTCCACTCACATTTGCTTTCTCTCTCTGTGGGAGAAACAGGAGAGTTTGGAAAGCCAAGGGAAATCCATTCATGAACTCCCCCAGTCCTTCTTTGCGCTGCGTCACAATACTTTTCCTGAATGACTTCTTGGGTGATGAAGCTACTGCTCTCTCTTATTAAGGTGATGTTTATGCAATCCAGAGTGGATTAATTTAAATCCCTGATTTTAATCACAATTAAAATCAACAAGCAGAGCACTTTGATTTAAATAATTAAGTGTAATCTTATTTTGCATTTTTGCTTTCCATTTGCTTTCCTAAACAAAGGCTTAGTTTTATTGGTGAATATCACTTGCTAACCAGAGCTGTTGTACACAATTTGATTTCTCTAAATACATGTGTATTGCTTACATACTTCTATTCATGTTCTAAATTTTTACATTCTTCTTATGCTAAAAATAGTGAATCACGTTTCTTAATAGAAATAATAGATATTTTTTAATCTCACATGATTCATGTGTAGCCAAATGTTGTAGTTTGAATTCAATCAAAATACACAAAAGTGACATTTCAAGACTGCTTGAGAGGTTTAACTGTGTTTGACATTCTGGCATACAAGGCAAAAATTTATATTGGAACATGTGCTTTTAAAACTGATCTGTTACACAAATCAAATATCTACAGCTAGTGCACTGTGCTGATTGTTTCTGGACACCAGTACTTCAAGTTTTTTGAACTACTTAAGTAGTCTATCATTGCATATCTCAATTTTATTCATGAATGGAAAGAGGAAAACTAACTTTACTGCTTTCAGAATTTGAATTCCTAATGGTTTTCCTAACTTACAATGAAGTAAGTATAAAATGAGCTAGCTGAAAATGAAGAAAACTATTGCTGTAACTGTTACAGAAAAAAATATTGTTGAAAAAACCAAACGGGGTAAAGCCTCAACAAATTGTTTTAGGTGCCTAGGCAGTGGAAGCTATCCATACAATGGTTTAATTTTCTCCAGAAAAAATAACTGAATAGTGGCACACAGAGCTTCAATATAACATAAAATCACGTGACCATTTTTTAAAAGGTTTAGAATAAGATGAAATATAATATAGGTTATCATTACTTAATGGTTTCATTTGAAAATGGGAAAAAAATGAATTAGTGGAAAGATCTGTGTTTTAATAACATATATACAAACTTCCTTTTATATACAGGCTTTTGTATTCATACTGGAGCACTCCTTATCTGTCACTTAAAAATTAAGATTCCTGTTGTTTGTACCTTCACACCTGTCTAAGTTTCAGGGGATTTTTGGCAACGGATTGCTGACTGTGGCAGTCAATCTTACTTTAATGTTTTGCTCATTAGAAGCATCATGGTCTGTGTTCGTAAATTAGTGCCAGGGAGTTGTAGGTGGAGTCACAGAACAAAAGATTAAAGGATTATATATTCTTAGCCACTATACTGGAGCACATGAATTAGTGGGTCATAGCTACCACATAGACGTTAACACCTCCATTCACAGAATAGGAAGGGTGATTTAAGGATTTGATGCAAAGTATTTAAATTGTAAATTTAGATTAATTTTGCTCTAAATGAGAGAGCAACAGCCAAATCTAGATAATATGCACTACAAAACATTGTTTAAATGTTCCCTTCCACGGATTGCTCATAAGAGGACTGTTAAAACAGCAAGTCTGTAATGCAGCACGTGGGAATTGCAGTATTTAGTATCATCAGGGAAGTTTCACAGTGGAGGTGGGAGCTTGCTCAGTTTCAGATGTCTGAATTTCCTTCTTTTTCTTTCTTAATTGTAGATTTTTCTCCTCTGATAGTGTAGCTAGGGAGTGGGAGGTTGATTAAATATAATTCTGATTTATCTGGGTTCAGTCATGTTATGTCTCAAAATGTGTCTCTAAAGGTTAACAGTCCTTTGGCATTTTCATCTTTGCTTTCCTACCCTGAAGGAAAACTTAGTTTAGTGGCTTGCATGTCTAGGAAGTCAAAGATAGCTGGTTGTATTTTTCCATATCTACAAAGTGATATTATATCTGGATTCATATCTGCTCCTGGAAAATTTTTTAGGCTTAATGTTTAATTTCCATACGCTTAAAAGGGAAAGTTGTTAAACCCAAGGGTTTCATTTTGCTTCGCCTCCAGGCAACTTATCAGTCAAGAAAAGGTCCGATGTGCTGCACAACCCTGTTTTGTGTTTTGCTTCCTGCCCCACACAGTGTGGAATAAAAGCTGACGACAAAAGGGAGTGTTGCGGGTGCATGTGGTGCCTTTGTGGTGGGGTTAAGGGGGACGGTGAGCGATGCACGTGGGGATGCTGATGCTGCCTGGGCTGGCAGCAGCTCTGCCTGGGGCCTGCTGGACAAAATCTCCCTTCTGTGACTCTCTCCTGCAATCAAGGGTTAGGCCTTACTAGTCCCACCAGTAAGTAAAATTAACCACTGAACCACTGTCTGGGACTCAATACCCCAGTATCTTTATCAGAGGCAACCTGGGTCTTCACTCTGTAGTGGACTGTGCTTTCCAGTTTGTGAGTTTTGCAGAAATATCAGACATCTGTAACATATTTTGAATATATTTTTACCTGTAAGGTTTGGGTTGTGTGTTTTTTTTTTTTTTTTTTACATGAAAAGAAAGAAAAGGCAAGTGAACTGAATTTTGGAGGGTGTTTTTTTTCTCTCCCAGATGAGAGGATCTGGTTTCTTTCATGATGATTTTTTTTAAGTAGAATTCCAGCAGCCTTCCATAAGAAGACAAAATATTTCTGGAATGCAACACCTGTGCAAAGAAAATGAATTACCATGTGCCAAAAACATTCAGTAAATGCTGTGTTGTGTGGGTAACTTGACAAAAGTGTTGCAGCAAACCATAAACATCTGCAAAACATTTGAAAATCTGGCCCAGACTTGGGGCTGCTTGAATTCTATGGCATTTGTAGTAATTTACTGTTCCACAATATGTAATTATTTGTGTGCACCTTAGGACTAATTTTCTTGGCAAGAGTAGAAAAAGATCTATTTTATTAAAGATGTAAGGATGACTGATATTCGTTACCTGTACAACTGCAGGATCCATGCATTTATCTTTTACTTCTGGAATGCATTTGCTTGTCCCTATACACTTGACTACGCAGCATGGATAGAAATGGGAAAGGGACAGCAAGTCCAGCTCAAACTGCAGACATATGTTGCTTTTTGTCCTTGGGGAAGCACAGAGAGGCTTGAAGTCATTCAGCTAGCTTTGTTCAGCTGAGCTGAACTTTGAAAAAACACACCGTGTGCTTTTAGTGAACTCTGGGCCTAATCCTAAATCTTTTTGAGTTCAGTGACAGGTTAGAGTGTCCAAGAAGTGAATCATCGGCTGTACACCAGCCGCAGCAATGACGCCGTGCGGGGCATTGTCCTCTTCGGCCTGCTCATGTGAGTCAGTAACTACAGTCTCACACAGGAGTTTTGGCTCGGGCAGGTTCAGCAACGCACGCTGCAAAAGACCAAAAGAGCTGATACTTTTCTTCCGGGGAGAGGGCACAGATAAGTGTGGTTTCATCGCGCAATTCTTGCCTCGGCTTCCCAAAGTGCCTGGTGTTTATGTTCGATGCCAGATTTCTAAAGACCTCAGCTTCCTGGAAGGCACCTAAAGAAGGGTCAGATTTTGAAAAGAGCTTAGCACCCAGCCTGCCCAGCTTTTCAGAAAATCTGGCACCGAGTGTCGGTGCTGAGCCTCTGTGGAGATGCTGGGAAGAAGACTGCCTTCCCACACGCCGCGCCGGGACAGTGCTGTTGGCTTTACTGGGCTCGCAAAACATTGTTAAAGAGAACAAATAGCAACAGGGGAAAGAACCCCCCCAGCTCTGTTTTAACAGATCCTGGGGGGAAGGGTCCTTTCCCTTTTTAAAGATTCAGTTCAGGCATTGTCAAAAGAAAGAAATAAAGCAACATCATTTAAAAGCTTTTGGAACAATAGTCTCTTCCACTTCCCTCCCTCATTGTCGAGCCCTGGGCCCAGCTTTTGTTTATTTTGTACTGCCAGCCTCATGCTGCCTGATTGGTTGGTGTCTGATTTCATTCCTATGGGTGATGTCAAAAGCTGACCCAGAAGTTCTCGGCAAGTTTGCTTTTAGCTTTTAGTTGTTGTTTTTGTGCGTGTATCCGTGTGCACAAGAGTACTTTTTGGTCCTAGGAGGATTCTGTTACAGGCTGAATATTATTCAGCTGCAAAACTAATAAGGAATATTTATCTCAGGAACTGCATGGCTTATTTCCTACAAATACTAGGAATAGCAAGCCATTCAGGCACTGTGAAATTGTGGAAGTTGTAATTAATAATAATTATAGTTCTAGTATTACCATAAGACACAAAAAAAAAATTAGTATCTGTGTGAGAACTTCATAACACATAACTGAAAATCAGGATGATTAGTCAGAAAGGCTGATTTCACATCCATATGTAACACTACTACCAATTTTCTTTTTATAGCTGTGCTAGAACCATAACACTAATCTTTATTTAATATCAGTTTTATCGGTTGTCAAACCGACAATTTAAATATCAGGTTCGCACAGAGGTGTGCGTACTACTGACAACAATATTCAATGTTTATTTTAATAGAAAAATAAGCAGTGTTTAAGGGTTTTTTGTGCTCTATCTGGAAATACTCTGATCTCTGTTAAACTTTGTTTTCCATTTCTCTGGCCTTAACACTTGGATGTTTTTCCTTCAGCAGCCTCTGACCCTCTCCTGTGTTTCTCTTTGTTAGATAAGTAAAAGATGAGCGTTACTTTATAAGGACATAGTTTCATACCCTTGTCCTCTGTTAGAGTACAGTCAAGTTGCTTGTATAAACATGAACAGTTTTGCTTACTTTTCAGTTTATTCGAATGCCAATGTAAGGTTCTTGAGCCGTGTGTGTGCCCCCCGCCCCCCCAGCCTTGTCCCAGTCTTTTCACCTCTTCATCCCCTTGCCTCTAGGGCCCCGTGTTGTACAACATCTTACGCACATGTAGTCGGAGTGTGTAACTAGTTCCATGAAGAGGCTATATCAATGCTTTGTATTGCACAAGAAGGTGTGTTTAACCTCTCGTGTTACAGAAAATACTGTTACAATTTGACAGAACACTGTAAAATTACCTTCTCTGTCTCTCCCTATGTAAGTTTATGGTTTTGGGAAAGGTTTGTTGCTGCGTCAGATTTCCCAGCAAAATGCTGTTGACCAGAATTTTATGTAAAAAATATGATACATCCATTCATCTCTGCAATTCTGCATCCAGCAAAACATCCCTCACTTTCCAGCCCACGGTCTTTTTTTTGACTTGTCCAGGCAAACAGAATTCTTGCCCCAAGTTTCTTTGGAAGCAGGACACTTGAAGAAATTTGGATGTTTCAGAAATAATTCAATATAAAGAAGAGAAATGCAAGGCTTAAGCACTTTTCAGATAAAGAGAACTCCTTGCAGGGATTCAAGCATGTTAGTTCAATGCCTGAACCTTCTGTTTATGTTCGTGAAGGATGCCATTAATTTAGGGAAGCCTGTACAAAGCCCATCAAAGCATCCAAGGGCTGAGACTCCAGAAGTTGGCCAGTGGATTGTGTTGTGTAGTTGTTTGATCAGGGCCTGGGGCTGGCCTGGCCACTCGTCCCAGTGCCTGCCTGGCCCAGCTTCGCCTCCCAGGTGCTTCCTTGTTTCAGGAGCAGCTACTTTAGAGACAGCCTCCCTCATCTCCACTGGCTGAAGGCAAATGCTACAGTACAAATGACATAACCTTTACAAAGAATTTGTTAGCTGATGGTGCCCCCAGCTCTGGTAGAAATGTTAAGAAGGAAAAATTATTTTATCTGCATTCTGAATCTGTTTTAAATACTGTGCTTTTTATGATTTCCATATGATTCTTGGGGATTTTAACATCAAAAGACCCAGATTATCCTAATTGGTGTAAGAGGTTGGAAAGGTTTTCTTCATGCTGGACTTAAATAGGGTTCCTGCTTGGCTGCTTTTGCACTGGCTTAGTCCTTTTGTGACATGAAAGCCAGTTGCAGTTAAGCAGATTCTCCCTTTTTTGTTTAATAAACTGAAATAACTATACTGTTAAGCATTAAAATGCAGAAACATCACGCATTTTTAAAGCTTCCAGAAATAGCCTACAATGCATTGTAGAAATTAGTGAAGCCATACTTGTAATGAAAAACATTTGGTAATGGACTCTGGATCAGTTAGTAGGCTGATTTACTGCCTGTCCTCTATTTCTCTCCTCTCCATAAGTTATCACTTACAGATAGGAGCAGTGAAGATTTTTTTGGAAACTTTTTTGAGGAGAGAGGAAAACCCCCTAGATTTAAAAACACAGTAAGTAGCTCTGTGCGGTCTGGTCCCAATGATTACTTTCCTGGTTTAGCAGAAAATGGCCCTTTTATCTGGAGGGTAGTTTTCTTACAGAGAAAGATCATGCCCGGGTCGCTGCTCCCGTACAATGGGTGTATCTTCACCGCGCAGATGGCTGGGCTCGGGGTTGGTACCTGGCCTGTGCTCAGTCACCACATGGTGCCGGGAGCTTTCCTGCTGCAAAACCCTGCCAGTCCCTCACCCCCTCCCTGGGGTTGAGTGCCAGGCTCTGGAGATGTACCCTGTGCTGTAGGATGTGCTGCGCTGGCAAAAAGTCCCCCGCTTTGGGGCAGACCAAAATAGCCAGAGAAGAGTCCAGATCTGCTGTATCTCTCCCCTTTTTGGCTCCATGGCTTTGCACCTTGAACAATCACTGCATGCTTCTCTACAAAGTGGATTAGAAATCTTGCCTCACTCTGATAGCTTGATGTCTGGGCATAGATGTCCATTTGAGAGGTCATAATTTCTATTTACTTCCTAGTGAATAATTGGGTAAACACTTGAGGCAAAAGTATGCTTTGCTGTTTCAGCAGTTGCCAAGAGTCTAAGATACAGATTTTTCCCCTTACCCCCTTTTTTACACTATCATACTTGCTGAAGGCAAGTTTGAGTAAACTATGTTTAACCTGCTCACTACCAGCAACATCCTCTTGAAAAACTGGGCACCAGAACTCGTTTTGGGACTGAAAACATTGCTTTGCTCCCAGTGTATTTCTTTGTGGTTTTGAATAAAATTACAAGTAAAAGAATAGAACAAAAAAAAAGAAAATGGGGCAGTCAAGACGGGCATCTGTGCATGCAAGTTAGATTTTCAGCACTTTAATAACTACTTGTTTTATTGGGCTTCAGCTTCTAAGCTATCTCTGTAAAACATTTACTTGTTTGGCTGTAATCAGACCCTTCACTAAATGTTTGCTTTGCACATGAAACAAAGCTATCCTTAAGACTGTAATGAAACCATTAGTTAATGTTAATTTTTAAAAATGCAAAAGCCAAAATTAAGTTAAACATCAAACATCAATCAAGAATGAAAATAATAGCACAGTTTCTAATGTGGGGGTCTCAGTGCAAGTATTAAATAGAATCTGCAATGTTCTCTGCAGGTTTTAACTGATTTTGGCTTCTGCAACCACAGGTCTGAGGTCACAGCAGTCTCCTGATGTGTCTAACAAGAGACAGTTTTTATTATCAGCATACTGTTCTTTTTATTTCTGATATCCATCTCGTGGTGCGTAGTTACCGTACTATTCCTGTAGTTATCTAGGTATTTACTTGCATATTTGAAACTTGCTTTTTATTTCCCCCTCCTTCACAGGAAAGTAAATCATTGAAAGGAAAAGAGTACCAGATAGAAATAGATAATTTATATAGCAGAAAAAAAAATAATAAAAATAATAAAAAAGAATCCTACAGCCCTTTATGCAACAGCCATCTTCAAGAATGGAAAAAAGAGTGGAGTGGAAAAGCGATTGAAATTTATGTGAAACTCTCAGTAGGCTCATAGACACAGATAAAGATTCAGTGCTAAATGCCTGGAAAGAACATTTCCTAATTTTTGCCCAAAGAATAGTTGTTTGCAGAATGTACGACATTAAAATTGCAGGAGAAAGGCACTAGAAAGATGAGAAAGGAGAAGATACAGGGATACAGATACTCTGATTTTGGCATGTTTTTTTATAGGAAAGGTTTTCACTTAATAGCAAAATACTGTGCAGCCAGTTCCAAGTCCCTGGGAAAGAAATCTTAAAGTTTTACTTTGAGACAGAAAAGACTGACACAATTTCAGAAGTCTTACTGAGCTTATAACGCATGCCTGGGAAAGTCCCTCATGCAAATCATTCGTAATCACATCCGTCCAATTGTAAAAGCCAAACTCCCTGAAAATCAGAGCAACTTTGTTGGACTAGGATGTAGAAATTAAATATTTTGTGCTCCACTGTGAGTATGAAGTCACTGACAAGATCTCACAGTTTCTTCACGTTGCAGGATTAAACTCATCATATTTTCCAGCTGTACATGAATGTGTATGTGTATTTGTTTTTTCCTTTGCTCCTTAATATTCCTGTGAAATCAGTCCACATATTAAGGAAAACCTTTATGCGTTGCCAATGCTGTGTGCCTTGATAGCCAGGGTTAAGTAGAGGTGTGTCTGATACTAAGGCTGTTCGCATGGGCTATCGAGTGTGTCTTGGGCTACTTTTCAAAAATGTTGTATCATCTGTTGAATTCACACTGAAACTCATAGGAATCATTCAGGATTGACTCTCCCTGACCCTCAATTCCTAGTAACAGACATATCACGTCCAAATTCTTCCACTGTTAGTTTATGCTGTTAGACCTCGCTGCCTGTAGTCCTTTAGAAGCTTCATTACCTGAGTGAGAAGAGAGAAGAGGCTCAGCATGTGATGCTGTGAGCCAAGGTGCCCTTCCCCTACTTGGAGCATGCTGAAAGCCTGAGAAAGCCGGAGGGGAAAAGTTTTTTGCCAACTCCTAACTGATGTAGTGGAGGGTGCAGGGCAACAAGAAGCCAATTGTGGCTTCCTTAATGTGCATCACCAGGTCCCATTGTGCAGCTCTGCTTTATGGTTTGGGTGAGAAATCCCTCTCAGCTCACAGCTGCTAAAGTGAAGTAACATTGCCTCCGGATCAGTCCTGGTGATGAGCTGAACTGCCACGCGCTGGCTTGTGTGTTACAGCAGAGGCAGGAGCCTCCCAGAAAATCTAGTTGACAGATGCCATGTTGGAGATGGACATAGAGTGCTCTCATTTCATAGGGGAAGGTCAGAGTAGCCTTAGGTGTCTTAACTGTGGAAAGTGGGCAAAGGTAGCCTGGGGAGGCCTTGGAAATTAGGGAGTTATAAAGACCTTTGCTCCTCTTCTGTGAGTTGTTTGTGAATTTACTAGTGGGAACAAAATGAATCTTAAGCCCAGAACTCTTAGCTGATGTAGTCATTCCCACAGTGTGGTGCAATAAATAACCCTTCTTCTACATGGACGTGGCTGGTAATCAGTAGTTTGCTAGGTACTTCGGGTTCCCTCAACAGCTGCATGCACTTGTGGGAATCCAAACTTTACATATCCATTTTCTGTCAAATCCAAGAAGTGGCGCCTGTGATTCTGTACCTCACATGAGCAAATTCAGTTCTTGTCTTTGAGGAGTGGTGAGTCCCCTTTGATACCAGTTGGCTTCAGTGGAACATGTGGTGCTTGGCATCTCCTGAACTCATGGGTTAGTTGTTGTTTGCGAACAAAGGAGAGCACAAGGTTCTGTGCAAGAGGCCCTCCTAGGGCCCTGGGAAGGACTCTGCAAGCTTCCGATCCTACAGGACAGTCTGCAGAGTCAAATTCCAAATCTTCTTGTAAAGCAGTAAGAAATGCAGCAGATGAAGTCTCAGCATGACATTAATATTTTATATATAAAGGACAGCTTGTAAATCTCTGGTGCTCTTCAGTACTGAGGTATGGCCTCTAAGAGGGCCAAATGCAGACATCCTGCTCCAGTCACCTCAATGGGATGAGAGCTGTGGTTGCCACCTAGGAAGCAAGGCAGCTGCAGTCTAGGAGGTACAAGGAACAAGGAGGCCCTTGCTTACTTGGGCTCACTTCTGAATCTACAGCTGCAAGGGCCTTTGTATTGTAGTAGCCTATTCCCTACTGTTTGGGCTTCCCATAGGAGCTGCTCCTGCACACGCTATTTTTATCTCCAGCCCAGCCCCCAGTGCTTTCCTACATCGTGGCTCTTCTGGGGGTCTTCAGATGGCAGTGTGCAGGTCATATGCAGCCGCACAGAGCCTGGTGCCTCTCAGGCAGGTCTGCAGACTGTGCTGCCACAGCAAGGATGGGAGCAATGTTTCAGTCTGTATAAAACAATGCCACAGCTTCCCAGTGAATGGCCAGTATAGTCCTCAGGTGAATAAACTTTATCAGTTACAGCTTCAAAATCCTTTTTTGCGGAAATCTGTAACAGTCACCTGTAACTGTTATGACATCCCAGCTGGATTAATATGAAGTTACATAGGCAGCTTATTTCTGGTAGACTTAAGAATGACACCTAAAAATGTGAGGAGGTGCAAAATCCCATCAGATGCTGGGCTTATGTGTTAAGTTCTTTGGTGAATAGACATGGATTTAAATACATGCTTAGATGCAAGTGTGAGTGTGACATAACAAAGCTAAATTTCCCTTTTGCTTCCTGAAAAATCTCCATACAGGTGATCACCTGTAAAGCCCTGAATTTTCTGGGACCTGATTACCTATCTTGGAACTGTCCACTGTCACCGCAGTGTGTAAGGTTGACTAAGATATGCCTGCAGCCTAGCCTGTAATCATTACTATCTGGTTAAAAGTTGTTACCTGACTTAAATTTCCTGATGAAAAGCAGAACAGCTCTAATGTTCACCCTCCATCTGCTGTCATTTATAATTAGATTGTAAAATCCTCAGAGCAAGAACTTGCTGTCCTTCTGTACACCTACAGTGCCAAACACACTGGGGTCTTGATATTAGTTGAGTTGCCATTAATAATAAATAGAGAGTAAAAGGAGAATGTGTAAATGCATTCAAACGTGTAGAGACGCTTTTAAGTATAATTGTTATCGCTGCAAATCTCTGCGTGGTTGGCAGCTGGGCTGCACTGGAAGTGCAGAGTCCCTGTAATTGGAATTTGCACATTTTACTGGTCTGTCAGAGCCTGCCGTTGATGGGTAGTGTCTAGAGTACCTATAAAGAAAGACGCAGTGGCAGGACTACTCAGAAGTAAAGACAATCCAGATGGTTTGCCTTCAGCTCCCTTTCCGAGAGGCTTAAGAACGCCCAAGCTCATTACGGTAGGATATGGCTGAAAGTTAAGTAACTTTTCAGTAATTAATATGTAAACACAAGGCTACAATTTTAGACTGGGCTCTGCCTTCTTGAATCCCTGTGTAACACTATGGAGGGGAAGCTCTTCACTGGATGGGCCACAGGGCTGAACAAGCCTGCAGAGTTCAAGCATGGCCTGTGCCTGCACCCAAGTCTCCTTCGCATCTCCACCTCTGTGGAGAGGTCTTACAGGGTAGGGAGCCGAGAGCAGGCTCCCTCAGTTTTCTTCACTATTTTACCTATTAATTTCATTTTGTTGGTCTTCAGTGTTCGCTTGTTCTCTGCTTTGTTTTGATCTGTTTTTCATTATTTATTTGGATTGGTTTGTATTTTGGATCATATTTGTGCTACTAAGGTTTTCTGGTGCCAGTTTTAACAACAGCGATACCAGTTTTGAGAATGGGATATTTGGGGCTTGGGACTATGTTTATGTAACTCAAGCAATTACTATTTACCGTGCTTAGTGCTGTAAATACTGGAGGTGGATAAATTCCATAGAATCTGTGGGAGAGTTATTGGCGTGCTGTAGTGACTACCAGTAGTGGAATCTAAACTGAGAATTTTTTAACTTTTCTAAATTTGAACCTCTAGCCTTCAGGTAATTTTTTATCATTTTCCCAGGCAAATTTTTCCCTTCGGTTCTGGATATTGTATTCTTGCTGACAGAATTCTTTAATTTCACATTCCCAGAAAAATTGTGTTTTAGTTTGGATCAGCTGCAAGCAGAAGTGGAAAAGTGTAGAGTGAGAGTAAGAATCGTTTGGTAGGCACAGCTGTGAAACAGAAATAAATCAAGGTGGCAGAAAGGTGAGCTGGAGAGGGAAAGAAAATTGAAGCGTTTGTTACTGTAAATCCACCTGGTTAGTAAATCCAACTATCGAATTGCAGCTGCAGTGTCAGAGAATGTGAATTACATTCTGTTTTAAAAAGGAAAGTGTATTATTAAAACACCGTGTAATACAACATCTTCCATGCATAGCAGAAGTAAAACCACTTTTGAGCTCTGACTACAAATGCATTCATTGTAAAAGAAACATTCTTGTTGATCTAAAATCTCATACACTTATCTGCTATCATATCTATCTGTGGTGCAGTGACATTGAGCCAGGAAACGCTGTTCAAAAAATAGTTCAAATGTGAAAAATAAATGTCCTTGGCTCTAAGTCATGTTTCTCTACCAAGAGCCAAGCTTACTTCTATTGTAATGTTCATCAGCATTTTTTTATACTTTCAAATAAAATTAAAAAGATGTCATTTGAGGAAACCAACTGCTAGTCTGAGGAAGAAAGCCAAAGTATTTTCTTTTCTCTGGGTCATTTCCTGACTCATTCCCTTTCTGGGTCACGCTTTTTTGCCTGGGTTGCTCTCTCCTTCTCCGTATTCATTTAATAATAATAACAAAAATACTCAAATGAAATACATTTGCCTAGGATGTCCAAGGATTGTACTGGCAGTAAGTAGAAGAAGGCCTGCTTGGTTTTGAAGTCACTGGATCACAGCCAGACCGAGCTTCCCGGCAAAGAGGTTATGGCAAATGGTAAAGCACTGGAAGGTGTAAAGAATCATATGGCAAGTCCACAGCCAAGCAGGAGAAAAATCAGGGGCACTCTAATCCTTTTCTTGAAGTGTTAGATTCAGTAGAAACACCACTAGATAGATTAGGGTTGATAATCAGATCTCCCAGAGACTTGAGATTTTGACATTTTCTTACTGTGCAAGTCCAGAAATTATTCTAGCTTAAAGAGAGGCCTACCTGTCAAGGACTGGAAAGCTGTAATGTTGAATTTAAAAAGAAAAAGTGCAGAGTTCTAATGGTGTATTGTGGGAGTGAATTAAATTGTGAAATTTGAAGTCTCAGCTATCAACATGAAACCACCCTTAGCCTCTAATTTGAAACATACTGGAGAAGCCATGCTGAAGTGTTGAGTTTTTCCTAAACCAGAAACATCCATTGAATCAAAGGAACTTTTGTGTATAGACAACACTATGAAAAACAGAGGTAATTTTGAAGAGCAAATGTAGTTTAATTTAATTTAATTTAAAAATATAAATAATTGAGTCTATTTGTCTTTTCTGAGCTTGACAAAACATTTTTGGTATAGAAGTGTGTGCATTCATGAGCATTAACTGTTCTTCATAAACAGATTTTGATACTGTCTGACCTTCAGATACTATATAATGCTTGTGTTAGAAGCATTTTATTGATACTAGACAGTGTATTAGCTTGTTTCAGTGGGGTACTCTTGAACACTGTGGGCAGACACCTTTCTTCTGTTGTTATTGGAATTTTATTGCATACTCTCCTTCCCCTGGACAATCTGTAGAATTTAATATATTTTCATATTACTACAAAACTGTCTCCTGAACACTCCAATTAGGATGGTAAAGCTATATCAAAAACATTGAGAAACCACTTTCTATCTCCTTCAGAGACCCTGCAGTCTAAATAACAGCATTGTTTTGGAAAGGTATTTCTCCCTGCATTGGTCAAAGAACCAAGCTGGACACTGCCGTGCTTGTGCCTTTTCAGGAGCAGCACAATACAGCATGTGGCCAACACAACTGTTTCAGCTCTTCTTGAACCCAATCAGAGTCTTATGAAGAAAACATACAGTAAAATTAGCTACAGTAGGCAGTTTGCATCACCCTGGTGGCAGCACCAGTCCTCCAGCTTAGATGTGCCTGTGGATCCTCTGTGAGCACCTTGGCTGGATGTGCTGAGGGGGAGAGCTGGGTGTGCTCTGGCCACAGGAGCTCGGCCGGGCACGTGGCCTTCACGAGTGAGTGACAGAGCAGCCCTGGGCTTGCAGCACGCAGATGTCTGAGGGCACAGTGGCAGCTCTGGCTCTAGAAAAAGGAGAAAATGTGACCCAACTGTTGGGGTGACTGCCCATGAGGAGAGAAGTAAAACAAGCCTTGCAAAGGTATGGTCCCCTTTCGTGTCCCTCCCACCAAACAGAGGAGGACTGACAGACAGGGTTGAGATGAAAGGTCCCGAGTGTGAGGGTGGTGAAGCACTGGAACTGGTTGCCCAGGGAGGTGGTTGAGGCCCCATCCCTGGAGATATTCAAGGAGAGGCTCGATGAGGCCCTGGGCAACCTGGTCTAGTTGGGGGTGTCCCTGCTGACTGTGGGGAGGTCGGACTAGATGGCCTTTGGAGGTCCCTTCCGGCCTGGGAAATTCTATGATTCTATGAGTGAAGAGCAGCTAAGGGACAACACATGTCTATGCATTTCCTTTCTGTTTCTCTAATATACTCTTTGGGTTTCTCTCATTGCTTTGGGCAGGCCCCTTTCTGCAGGGCTTTCTGTTTGTGCTCATTTCCCACCCCGCTTCTTCCACGTGTGGCAGGGACGATAGTCCCAGTCATGAGGGAGCAGACAGCAGTGGAAAGTGGACAGCACAGACTTCCATGCAGGGTCGGATGAGTCCAACACTCCTTTTCCAAGAAACAGCTCCATCTGCAGCGTGGCAGGTGAGGGAAAATGGCAGGGGTCTGCTGAGGTTAGGTAGGCACGGACCTGCTCCCACACACCCAGGCAGCTCAGGGAGATCCTGGCGTTGCAGTCTCTGCCTGGCCAGCGGCATGCACGGCTTTATCGGGGCGGCTCCTGAGAGACACTTGGGGCTACTGACAAAGCTGGAAATCAGAAGTGAGGTCTTGGACAGGAGAGCCGTTCTTGAGGCAGAGTGAGAGGCAGGTGATGATTGCCCGTGAAACTGTGAACAGCCAGCAGAGGGGAGGAAGGGGTGCTGTGGCAGAAATGACAGTGTGCTGTGAAATCAGTATTTCTGTTAAATTCAAGGTTTTTAAAGTCCAGTAGAATTATGAGGATTAGTTCCTAGGCTTGTTACTTTTTGTTTGGGTTTTTGTGTATGTTTTGTTTTCTGCTGTATGACCGCACCATCTCTTCTTTAACTCTGCCGGCGTCCAGTGAATTCACAATCGTAATGGTTGCCAGCAAAGTTATTTTTGTGGAAAATTGACACCTCCTGAAGTAGGATTAAACTACAGTGAACAAGGGGTGGAAATAGACTGGAAACGTAAGTCGGAGCTTAAGACAGAAATTGCTTCCTCAACAGGCGGTAACTACAAGAGAAGTGCAGAATAACTACATGACTATTATATTGAGTTTTGAAAATGCTGCAGCTAGTCATTGTAGGTTTTACTTATGTTGAGCAATTAAAGATTGCCACAGTTAGGGATTGTTTCAGTGTCTCAGCAGGAGAGTGTTTTCCACTCCACCTGCATAAAAGCATCCTTACTTCTCAGTAGAATCTTATTTGAGATGTCAGAAATAAATTTTCCATTATGGACAAGATGCAAGCTATAGATCTGTCATTATCTATATGAGACAGTCACACTGACAAAGTAAAGCTGATGCCGATGCATTCGCCTGTAGAAGGACAGGCATCGGAGGCAAGTGTGACATGGAAGGAAGAACCTGGAGTTTGAAGTGCTGTATTAGTAATGCTCATTTCCTTACATAGGAGGCTTCCTTTGTACTACATAGATAAACAACTCAGACTTGAAATTTAATTTGGCAGGTAATTTGCCCATAACACTACTGCTAGCAGTTGGAAAACAAAATGAGTTAAAATATTTTTATTTGACAGCTACTGCACTTGGAAACAGAATTGTTGCTTTGGTTTTTCTCTGTACACAAAAACATAAGGTGGGGTTTCCAGTGTTGGCTTGTGATGAAGACAAGCCACTAGACATGTTGTGACTAGTCGACATGGACCCCAAGTCCTATCTGATCTCACATGCTGGTTTCTGAAATTTCTTTCTGTTTAGAGTCAGTGAGAACAAGGCCAGAAACCTGGGATTAAATCCCAGCCCTGCTGAGGGCCGTGGTGCTGTGATTTCACACACCACCCCCCTCCTGCCCCCCCTTTTTTTTGTGTCTTGCGATTCTGTGTCCTATCAGCAGAAAACCACAGCCTTTCCCAAAGTGACCCTCCCAGTATTATCACTCCTCTGTTTCCAGGCTCCTCCAGGGCTGATAGGCAGGGCCTTTTTCCAGCCAAAACAATTGCTAATCGAGATGTGAGGAGCTTCATTAAACTTGGAGTGATTATTCATCTGTATAAAATGGCTCTGTTTTGGCAGAATTGGAGCCCGGGGCGGTAGCTCAAGTAGTAACACCAAAGCAGAATAAAACTGTTTTCTCCTGATTTTGACTGGTACCAAATTAGCACATTCAGGTGAGCATGAGACGTTCACAACCTTCTGTAGTAGCTTTAGTAATAGAGCTTGTAGATGGTGTTTGGCTGAGTTTCCTTAACTTATAACATGAATTTTAGCTAAAATTTAGCTCTTTCAATGAATATTTGAGAAAGTGTGTGTGTGTGTGTTTGCACTCGCAAAGGAGTGTTTGTGTAACATCTGCAAAGCAGAGAACAAGTGGGCTTGAAGGATAAAAAGGTGCCAGCACTGGATTCCAAAGGTGGTTTTGGCCAACTGGATATCACAGTTGTTAGTCCAAAACTTGCCTTTCTCCTGCTTCATAAAAGAAGGGTCCTTCTTCAGCTTGGTATAGGGAAAGGGTTAATTTTGTGGCTATTTCTTGTTTAAACAAATGCACCTGAGTAAATGAATGAACCTTTTACTTTACTGTGCCTTTTTTTGTACCCTTTTAACAGAATACTTAAATCATTATATAAAATATTTTTTATATAGACAAAAGTTTTATGTTACATATGAACGAGTCAGACATTGGACCACCCTTCAGATAGCATTGGTTTTCCCTTTCCTGACTAAACTTACATAAAGTTGTTCAAGCAGGTGGTATTCTGTCTCTTTTCTCACCTCACTCAGAGCTGTTAGAGTGAACAGTCATGTTTTTGCAGCCATTGTGGAAAAAACCCTTTCATCCTGAAAGCAATTTCTTTTTTTTTTTATAAAAAAGAGAAAAATCTAATATTGGAGTAGAAAACCAGTTAGTGATATAGTGATATGCCAGGTATAAAATAAGAGAGCCGAGAACATGAAGGATTTGATCTGGTTTTGCAAATGTCTGTGTGACGTGGCAACTACAATAAAATTGGGGAGGGTTAGGGAATCGGGGGAAAAAAATGGCTTCAGGGCTACATCTAGATAGAATTACTTGCTGCCAGGTCTGTCATGTGTGAGCAAGGAATCATATGTGGTCCCAGCAGGAAGCTAGTAACACACCAGAGATCAAGGACGTACCTAATTCTAATGTTCATAATACTTGGTATGTGGTATTAATAGTTCCAGTTTGGTTTTTGGGTTAAAAAATAACTAGTCGTACTCAGGGATGCTGTGGGAAGGCAGTTATGACAAACTACAAAGAAGAGATTGTCTGCACATATGAAAACCACTGCCTGTGTTTCCATTATTCATATACTCCCAGGTAGATGGGACTACAACAGTGGCAAGACCACCATTAGATGCACAAGATGGCTGGGTCCAGAGGCTTTTAGCCTGTTTGTGTCTGCATCCAGGTCCAGATGCTGAAGTTGCTTGTATGAAGGGACAGGGAGAGATGAACACCACTGGAGCTGAAGGAGGGCCAGTGTCTGTTTTCTTTGGGCTTTCATACTGTAATTCATAATTTGTGGACTCCTGCCTCAGCCTCCATTGGATGACTGATCTTAAAGCATTCAAGGAATGGACAGTTGTTAGACGTGAGCAAGAACTGCATCTATTTTTCCATCTCTTTTTCCAGCCTTCTTTTTAAAAAAAAAAAAAACAACAAAAAAACCCCATTGTCCTGATAGCTACATATACTAGTTTTTATTTCCTATTTACATGTGTTCACAGCAGCATGAATCATAGTGAACTGCCCAAATGTTCTGTAAACTTGCCCCAAGCAAAGCAGTGGCTGCAGACCTTGCCCTGAGGGACTATACTGTGGCCTCTACTTAGGGGTCTTGGGACTGGGGAATGTTTGTTACAGCCATTCCACCTGCTGTAGGAGCGGAGCCCCCGAGGTGTGGGCAGACCCCCCTCGGTCACAGAGCATTCTTCTAAAAAGCTGAATAATCGGATTGGGTGAAATTAATAATTCCCACTTCACAATATAGCAGGTCTTGCCATAGAAAAGTCACAGCTGGAATACAGCTGGGGTAAGCACGCCACAGCGTTACACTGGTAATAGATGTTGCCGTTGCCGTTCACAAGCCATCCCTGTTGGGCAACAGTAGGTGCCCGATGGGCTCCCGCTGCAGAGCACAGCAGCTGGGTTGTTGCACAGTCGCCTCCTGCAGTTGCAAGAAGAATGGCTTTTCCTTCTGAGAGTTAGTAAATGTTTTATCCTTTCCTTTGCCTCATGGTGGTAATTAGCAAAAGCAAGTCAGACACGACGCTCGCTATTCTTCATTCCGCTGACTGCCAAGTCATATTTAGAATAATCTTCGTTGGTTACCACCACAATGCAGTATTTGAGCTGGGTTAAATCCCAGGAACACCCTTATAATTGAAACCAGCTGGGCGTAAATGAGCACTAGCACCTAGGATGAGTGTGGCTGCTTCAGTATCACATGAAGAAGGAATTGTTTCTCAAACAGCTGTGACCGTAATGAGATAAGGATTCACAACTGGTATGTTAAGATTTACCTACCTGGTGATAACTTGGTAATCAGTGCAGGCCATGGACCACAAGTAATGTGTAGCCCCTTAAAAAAAGCACTTTGCACACTGGATTGCTGGGTGCTAGCTGGATGTTGTGGATGGTTTGTAGCTGTAGCTGCTCGCAGAATGCATCCTGGTGAGCTGGCACAAAGCCTACAGAGCCCATAGGTGTGGTGTAGTCACAGTCTGGATCCAGTCATTTCCCCACTGAGAGATGAACCATTTTATTAATTGTATGAAATTAAAACTAATGGAAAAGAAAATTGGGTTGGAGTCAATGTCTTGGAGTCAATGACTCAGTGTCCTTACAACAATAATTATATATGAACAAAAAGGCTTTTGGGGAAAAAAAAATAAATTAGGCCCTCAGAGTGGTACAAAATACTCTTTTCTGTTGCATAAAGAGTGCAGAGAGATGAAAGCTGTTTGCAAACCGAAGAATTCCCATATATTAACATCAGCCCACTCTTTGCTGAGTAATCTGTTTCTATAAGTAAAACCCAAGCAATTCAAGGAGAATGCATTGTTTCTTTTTAGAAACAGCTCATGTAATCCTAATTTCACATTTAGGTCTATATGCTGCCTACTCTTGCAGATCTAAGTAATTCTTTGTTCAGTAAGTTTCCTCTCAGTCCGTGAAAATACGCATGTAAATCTTCTCAGATGAGCAGCGTACAGTTATATTTGAAGGAAACTATTACTTTACTGATGTTAAGTTAGATGGTTTTGGTATTTTACACACCGGCACGGCACTGTCTGTCTTCCTGCTACTTTTATGCATATGCAGAGAGTGGTAGTTGAGGGAAAAAAAGTAATACCTGAATTCACTCACTGCATAATGCACTTGCTTCAGAAAAGATCACCGTGCTGCTTCTTGCAGGTTCTGTGTAGCTGTAGAAGAACTGATCGTGTTATTCCTCCACAGATCCCAAAGACCAATCTGAAGTAGGTAGCTTGCAGTTAGTAAATATATTGAATCCCAAGCAAGAAATGGTAACTTTAATTGTAGGAGAACAGAACTAGTTTGTATGAATGATAGAAAGTACACGGAAGCATCATTGCATGCAACTATTTGGTCACCAAAAAAGCACAGCATCAGAATTTTTCCCTGAAGTGTTCATGCAGTCAGAGAAAAACTCTTTTTATTTCATTTCAATAGCAAAAGTGAATGGCTGAATTAGTCTGGCTGAGTTTTAAAGGAATACTTTATCCTAGAAATGGGCTGCTTCTCTCTCCTGGTGCTCTTTCTTCTGAGAGGGAATAATTGCTGATAAGTAGGCCTTGTAACAAAAATACAATATAAAGTCATTTTAAGCTAATGATTTTGCCATTGGATGCTCTGTAAATGATTTAAATTTTTACTCTTCATACTGTGTTATATCCTTTCCTCATAAAACTAAATTATATATAAAATGGCTTGAATATATATATAGTGTTTTTCTGAAAGTAATGACATTTGGACACCTCAAAGAATGAGAAAAATCCATACAAGCTTACACATTACAGCTACAGAATCCAGAGTATGAATTTGTTTTTAAATAAAAAAGTATATTTTTTAAGGGCTTGAGCGTACTGCTTAATTGGCATAAATACTGCAAAAATACCTTTACTGGCAGAGTAGAAACTTTACATTTTTTTTATTGGAAAAAAGTTTACAAAAGCTCCACTTTTAATTCTTAGCAATGCTATTTGCTGCTTTAGATTGGGATAAGGCTCCTATCTAGCATTTTTTCTAGGGCTGCTCTGTTAGCGAGAGTCAGAAGAGTTTTCTGTACGCCCTTGGAGATGCTGTGACTTTCCTGTTGATTTCCTCCTTCAGAAGTAAATTGACCCGTCATGTAGACCTGCAGAAGAATTCTGTACTGATAGCAATAGGAGCAATGTTTCTTTGGAGTTGGGCATTAAACTGACTTTCTATTAGGGAAACCATAAAATCCTAGTAAAATTCAAGCTTTACATCAATTCCATACTTAGTTTAATTGGTGCAGAAAGAGCTTGAGAAACAGATGTGATATGGGGTGTCAGGTAGTTCGACTGATATCTGGAAGGAGAATGGAGTGGCCAGGGGACCAAAACTCCCACGGAGAGCGCCGGCAGGAGAAAGAGCCCTCTTCTCCCCAGCCTGGTGGTTTGCTCTCCCTTCCCAGCCTGCCTGGCTTGAGCTACTTCACAGGTGGCTTTTGCCAGTGATGTTCATACAGCAAACTGCCCAGCAGCTGTGTGAGAAGACCACACAGAGCAAAGGGGCATGTAGCTCCACCGGAATTGGCCACAGGAAAGCTGGTCTCCCCTGGATTTCTGCTCTGCAGCCCACAAAGTTGGTCACTAGGATATCTATGAAGTCTCTTGGACATCTGAGTTCCCCCATGCCTAGTCAAGGATCTGCTCCCACTGCAGGTTTCCCTCTCTAGGCATGTTTTACATTGTGTCTTGGCTGCTGAGTCTCATGGCATCATCTAGTTTATTCCTCTACCTCAGACAGGGCTAGGCATAGCTGTATCATTCCTGAGAAATGTTTGTGTCACCTGTTCTTAACAACACTTGCCCCCAGCAGTTCCCCAGTACTCCAGACTGATTGCTTCTGGTGTGTGACTGTTGGTAGGCTCAGAACAGTCTTCCAAATGCCCAACCTATGTTTTTCTTGCTGCAGCTTAAGTTCTTTGCTTCTTGTCCTATCGGTGGTAGAAATGGCCAAAAGCTGCTTCTCTGCTTCAGTGTTACCTTTTCCTTATTTCAAAGTGGTTATCTTCACACATCAGTCTTCTCTAAATTTAAACAAACCTAATTCCTTTCCTGGTAGGTCATATTTTCTAGATCTGATAACTTTCTTCCTCTGGATTCTCTCCAGCAGTTCTTTCCTGAAGCCTTAGTGCTCCAGCTGTGGATTTGCACTGCTGAACAAAGCAGAAGGACAATCTCATGGGTCTGTAACTTTTCAAGCCTTGAGAGAAAATGTGCCATCTGCAATTTTAGATTTAGTTGGTTTTTACTCATCTGCTCATTATTGTCTGAATGTTTATAAAAAGCTTTTGGATTCCTGGTCCCATTGTTTTTATATAACCGAAGATGAACTTGTTCACAAACTAAAAGGAAAATGTATTCTTAAAAGTGTAATTTACCCCTTCAACACTCAAAATCTTTACCTCAAGAATTAAGACTTTTCTGAAAGACCTGTTTTGGAAATGTTGGGCTGGTTGTAAGAATTATTTGGTAGTCTTCAGCAGCCATTCATAACCAGAAGATCACTGTAAATAACAACACTGATGCTTTCTCACCTGCAAATTCTTGCTGGTGCCATTGCAGATTATCTCAAAAATATCTGCACCCTTCAAGCAGACACAATTTAGAAGACTGGAGAGACGTAATCCTTTTTTTTCCAGACATGTCTGAGAATCAAGGCACATTTTTAGTCTTTCTTGTGTTCCTGCACTAATACCTGGAGAATATTAATCCTCTTCCAGAGTTTATGTATATATACTAGTGATACCGCAGTGAAGGCACCATTTGGCACCTGTACACTGACATTCAAGAAAGTAAGTTAATTGAACAAACAGAGAAAATGGTTTAACTTTTGCAGAATGTTGTAAAGTAAGGTTCAGCTCTGATGACTCTTGAAAGACAATGTTTCCATATTAGTTCATTGTGCAAGTATTGAAGGATATGAAACATATCAAGGCCGTAAATCTGCACTTGCCCTACGCTCCTCTGAAGAGCTATTGATCTCAGTTGTTGGTCTGTGAGCAGCAACTTTCTGGGCAAGTCCGGGTTTGCATTGCTCATAAAGTGAAGCCATAAGAGAATGTTTTATGCAAGCAAAGAAATCATTCCCTTGATAAGGTGTTGAAGACTATCATTTAGTTAAATTCATTGGTTCATTTTAGTTAAATCCACTGGTTTGACCAGCTCTGACAATAGCTGTCCCGTTTCTCTGAGTTTGTAAAATAACTTTTCAAGTTACTCTACTAAGTCAACATAATGAAAATAAGTTATATCTGGTACTTCATGAAGCTGTATTGAATGGATTGGCTATAAAATGTATTTTTAAAATCCAGTATTGTCCCTAATAATTTCTCCATTGCTGAATGTAACATTGTGGTGTTGGAGGGGGGAACATACCTCTGTCACGCATAGAAAAAGTGTCTTAATAACTTCATGAGAAGACCAGATACACTTAGAATTCACTTAACTGGAGAGTGCAGAAAGCAACTGCAGGAAAGATGCATTCAGGTTTGCAACTCACACAAAGCTGTCCTGAAATACATAACAGAGAGAGACTGGTGTTAAAAGGGAGACTCTGAAGAGAGACCTTCTAAACTGTAGCAATGTGCTTAAAGCAATCTTAGAAAACACAATAAGGTTAGCCAAAATCTGGTTTTGGTTTCAGGGTTTTTTTTTTTTTTTGTTGGTTTTCCAAGTAGTGTTGAGGTGTTTTAATCTTGTTAACAGAAAGTACAACCATGAAATTGGTTCTCTGAAAGTTAACATGATAAAAAGCAAATGCAGAACTCTTCAACTTGATCTGTCATGTGTGCAGGCTCCGCTTTTGGGGAGGGGGCTAGGGTGGGGTCAGTTGCCTCCAGGAGATTTACTCATCCTCCACTGAACATTGGTGTTGTAAGATTTGGAGTTTGCTAATACAAAGAAGGTTTACCTTTTTTATTTATTTCTTTTTACTTTTTTAGAAATTTAAATTGGACTGTAAATCCACATTTTTCACATGAGATAGCTTATTAGAAATATGCAACAAAGCTCATCTATTGACAGCTTGTATTATTTTTGATTATCACGTCGGACTCTAGCATAACAGGTCTGAAATTTTTCATCACAGTTGGGTCCTTAGAATTCAAGCTAAGAAGTAGGTGGAATTGCCTTTTGGTATGTAGAGCTGAGCTCGAAGTGATTAACTGAGTAGCTCATTATTTTCCTGAAATAAGAGGGAGCCATTTAGTGGTTGTAATACAAGGTTTTTTGCCCCTTGGTCCTCTAGCTTGATCTGCAGCGTCAGCATGCACTAAAATGGAAATCACTAAAAGTAACCTTTAGTATGAGAGGGGTTTTTTTTCCAGCAGGTTACTCCCTGCCCCTATTGTACAGATGTTCTGGAAGAAACACTTGGTTGTCTTACATTTTAGAGGCTGGAATAGTAACTACTAATACCTCAAGATGATATCCAAGTAGGTAATAAGGAATGGGAAGGGAGATAGCACATGAGTGAAAATTCACCAGTAAACACAATACAAGATCTAACATGAATATCAAGTAACATTAATTACTTTAGAGCCTCTCTGTTTTCCTTGTGTGCGTTTTAATTATTATTTCAGCATGCTGTAATAACAAGGGCTGGTTTATAGGACGATAATAAGACTTGAGGCTATGACTGTGGCAGATTTTATAAGCAGAGGGTGGTTCAGCTGAGCAAAAGATGCCCATGGCTGTGCTGTGCATTGCATGCTGTCGTGGCTGGGTTTGATGAGGGGAAGGATTTCCTCCCCACAACACCTTTGAAGAACTGACCCAGTAAACAGTCCCACTCCTTACCGGCTTCTGGTGAAATGCTAAACTGTGGTCTCAATCATGTGAGGCCAATAAAATCTCCAGTAGCCATTTTTCCCTGCGCTGTGGCAGTAACACTGAAACCCCCCTCATTATCCCAGTCAACATTCAATTACCTCTTGTTTACCTAAAATTCCCCCTGTGTTTGAAGGCTTAAGTGGACATGATTGGTTTTGTCATTTTTTCCCAGTATCGCTGTGTTTATGTTTTGGCTAAATCTTGCGTACAATGTTCAAATCTTGCAAACATTGGACCAACCCTTCAGCCTTCTGAGAATGATGAAGGATGGTGTTTCACTATTTTACAAAGGTTTACATCTCCCTTTTTGTGATGAGACTTTAAAAATTTTGTACATTTGGGGATTTCCCAGACAGTAAGTGGTGTATTTGGCCAGACTTCCCACTCATTTATCATTTGTGTGTGGTTCCCTGTGAATCCATCTGCTCCCTCATTATCAGTTATTAAAAGGCGTTCAAGACACTGATTAGCCTTGAGATTACTGGTGGGTAGGCACTAACATTTTCATAAACTGTGGTGAAATGTTCAAACCAATGCAAAGTTAAGAAGCACCTCTTTGTAGAAACAGACATGCAAGTAAGGAAAATAAAGTTCTTGGGAGTCTTATTTCGCGTGTACTGATCCCTCTGAGCTCCGGCTAGAGCCTGGAAAAGTGGAAATACCCCATACTTTGGATGTCAGACCGGTAACGTTGGTTAGCGAGACTGAGAGACTACTCCCCCTTTCCTCAGTTTCATCTTTGTTTTTTTGCAAGGCACCGTAGCCTCCGAGGGACCGGACTATCAGGTTTTGGTTATCTCTAGTGATCGGTTGATTGGCTAGTTTGGGTGAGGGCTGTTGTAAATATTTCTTCTTTCAGGGAGTTCTCCAGCCCAAAGGCGTTTCGTCAGAGCTGTCACAGCCTCTGACATACAGCTTCCCCTTCTTTTTCCGTGGGGTGAATGCATGTCTGCCACTTTTCACCTGTTATTTTACAACATATCGAGACCCCACGGAGAGGCATATCAGCATGAGGATGGATGTGTGTAGAAGGGGGAGCCCCTCTCTTATGTGTGTGGAAAGGGCCTGCTTTCATCTCCCCCACCCGAAAAAACACGTTATAGTTTATGTTTTTTTGAGTGTTTAGCCAACTAACTGGATTTTTAAGTGCTTGTGCAGTTCATGCGTGCATGTTTGAACACTCCCATCCACTTAGATCAGTTAGAGTCACCAAACTTCTTCGTTTTTCAAAATAAAGCTGCATTATGCCTAGACATGTTGAGCCAAATCTGTTCCTGGTGTTATTTCACTGACTTCCCGAAGAATTACACTAGAGATGAATTTGGTCTGGTATAGCAGCTTTTTTGCCTGGAGCAAGTCTTTATAGCAGAGTTGTATTTCTTTCAAAAATATAAAAGGAACACTGACAGATCTGCAGCTCTGGTGGTGTGAGCAGGTGCAGCTATATTAAATTATTTCTTATTAAATTGATTCAGCAACTTGAAGCTTGTAATTTTTGTTCTGCTATGGCTTTGTGACAGATATTTTTTAAAACAGGCAAAGTGTATATCTTTTCTTGTAAGTCCTTGCTCTGGTATTATACTTTTAAAGATTTGTTTTTGTATGTAGCTCAGATTCTGATTGTATTATTTATTTGGGTAAAATCTGAAAATAACAGCCTTTTCCAGCTAATCACATTGAGCTGTGTCATCACTAGTGTAATTCCATTTGCTCTACTGACATCCGGATGAATGTGAACAATAGTTTTTGGCTTTTGTTTTTAGGTTTAAGTGGTTTAAGGCTCTGGTGGTTGCTGTGGCATAAACTGGTGTGCTTCCCTTCCATGCAGTGGGAGTATGCTGATTTACACCACCTGAGGATCTGGCTCATTATTTTAAGGGTGCCAGTCTTCAGCCTGCTGAACTGTTGTGTGCTGCAGTTTTCCCTGCTATTAAGACCTACTTTGACTATCTGTGAGAAATAACCAGATGCTCTATGCCGTGATGTAATTGCCCACAGAAAATGTAGTGAAGAGTTCCCTTTCTGATAACTTTATTGCTCCACCTCTGCTGGTTTGAGGTAGAATTGTTACTAATTTTTTACTTTTTTGGGTGCTTCCCGTGTTCATGTTATTACCGTTACTGCTCAGCTGCTGTTAACTTAGTATCAGAAGTAGACAGAAATATTTGCCCGAAGTTCCATCTCTTTAATGCCTTTTGGGGTTGTTTGTTTGTTTGTTTTGTAGGTTTATTTCCTTTAAGACTCCAGGCTTAGGCTTGGAGACCCCAGCCATCACCATTGAGCCCAGCAGCTGGAGCGGCAGCGAGAGTCCTGCCGAAGATATTGAAAGAATGAGTGATTCTGCAGATAAACCTATTGACAATGATGCAGAAGGTGTCTGGAGCCCTGACATTGAACAGAGCTTTCAGGAGGCTCTAGCTATCTATCCACCGTGTGGGAGGAGGAAAATCATCTTATCAGATGAAGGCAAAATGTATGGTAAGTGGTACACATTTAGCCTTTGGAAATAATTGTCCCAGCGAGAACTGTAAAGCCCAGCTTGGTTTTACACAAAATTCCTGGCTCTGATTTTGGTACTTATGGAGTAAATCTTGAAGAAATGTGTGAAGCTGAGGGAGCTCAGCTGAGCTGATGCATTGCCCGGGACTGTCCCAACCAGTCTGTTGCTCACTGGCACTAGGAAGCAATATGGATGCAGAATTGTGTCTTTAATGAATGCTGTGCCTGAATGGGGATGTTTAACAGAAGTGTTTAAACGTGTCAGTCCTTGAGCATAAAAAAAAAAGTAGGCATTTTTCTTTATTTTTCAATAAATAGTGCAGAAAGAGAAACGGGCAGTACACTCTGCATGATCACGTGGCAGAATGTGCAATATTAAATTGCAAAGTGATAAAGTTCTTGTTGTGTTCAGAAGCCTCTCGATGAAAGAGGCATGTTAGGGGTGCTTTTGTGCCTTTTCTTTTTTTTCTCTTTCCCCTTCGCTCCATGCAAACTGCTGTAAATCAGATGACGTGCTGACAGCATTCCATAAATATCCGCTCCGCCGAGGGATACTGACATCTGCATGCTCTGTCCGGGGCTCCCCAGCTTGTTTTACCCCTGCTTCTCCAAACCCTTTCTCTCTCCTTCGCTTTTAATTTTCCATTTTGCAAACTTCTCCTTGCGGGCGGCTCCTCCTTCCGCGGGAGGCCGAGGCCGGGGGTCCAACAGGACCTTGCCCCTACCTGGCGGGGTGACCGGGGGCGGCGGGGGGAGCGCAGCCCCGAGCAGATGGTGCTGCAGCTGCCACCAGCTGTGCCCCCCCCGCCTGAGGTCATGGAAACAGGGACACTGCTGCTGCTGCCGGGGACGGGGGGGTTGAAGGGGGGTGTCAGAGCGGGCAGGACCCTGTCCCCCTGTGTCCCCCCTCCTTTCGCCCCCCTTCGCAGCTGCCATGTGACCCTGGCGGCCACACGAAACGTCGTGTCTGGAAAAAGAGAGTTGGGATGAAGGATCTCAGCTGCCCTTGGCAGAAAGTTGCCGGGCCCCGCTTTCCCGCCTGGGTGTCTGCTCTTTTTTTTTCTCTCTCCCTCTTCCTCCTCTCCCTGCACAGGGGAATACAATTTCTCTTCTTTGCTCCTTCTCGCCCCTTTCTGCCTATTTTGATTGCATTTCACTGGTGTTACTTTCCTTTGGAAAGGGGAGATGATTTGCTTAATTAGAAGATTGTGCTCTTTTTAGGAGAACATAAGCACGTATGTACAAACAAGCTTATTGTGTATTTATGGTCAAAAGCTCTACTTCAGCTTGAACGGCCTCATCAGCCAAAATAAGGGTGGCTGCATTTTTTTAAATCGAGATCCCTACAACCACAGTTATCACCCCTGAAACCTGATTTTTGGTGTTTTGAGACATTCTTGCGCCATTGTATAAATTAAAGAAATTAACTTATTTATCCATTCATGTTGACAGGCACTGCTTTAATTTAATGGTTGTCTAATCCTGAATGTTAACATTTGTTAAATTATATACATATAAAACTATGCATATCTCATTGCTGATTCATATTGCTAGCTAGGAATGCCATAAGCATATAAGCACATCTTATATATTTATGCTTCTTCTAAATCAAATATTGTTTCTTTTCAATCAAAGAAAGGGGGTATGTGTGTTTGATGCTGAAATCTTGACTTAAAATGTTGCCCTGGTTGGGGAGAAAAAAACGTGTTAGGAAGTGCAAGGTACTATATAAGCAGAATTTACATCCTGACTTTGCAGTGGATGAACTCATGTTTTCATTCTTCAAGCTGAGTAACTGCTTTGTAGCGTTTGAGGATTTATTGAAACCATGCTAGGTTTCTGAGGACTTTCTAATAGAGTCTTATGGCCCTGAGAGCATAATTGTTCTCCAAGGATTTTGAAATCAAAACAGTATAAGTGTTTTAGATTCTGTGTGGCATAATGAAAATAATTTAATGCCTTTTAGTGGCATACCAAGTTTATTTCACTTACAAGAGAGACATTGCAATATCTCTAAGCTTCCATAGTGTTAGGGGATATTGTAATGTGCCAGTAATTCATGAACCATGTAAGACAAAAGGTCAAGAGAGCACCGTTTCATTTTCTAACTGAAATTACCTTTAGATATAGGCACTAGAACAAATATGATCTTTACGGAGGCAAATATAATGATCACTCTGTGTGGATTAAGTTAAGCAATTGTAGTTTTTTATCTTTGGAGAGAGACTTTGAGAAAAGTCTCTCTTTTGCTTGAAGAAATATTTTAAGTCTCTGTCTTCGATTTAATGAGAGCCTTGTGACATTAATGTGAGCAGAAGCCAGAGTTTCTTCACTGTTCCTTATGGTGGTCTAAAATTGTCCTTAAAAGTGGTGTTTCTAAGGGGGCTGTGTACAGGCTCCTGAGCAGTTGGCTTGGGGGCGACCTGGAAGATTGCTTGAGAAGGGCCGGGGGGCTTGGAATCTGGGGGGCATGCGGGGTGGGTGGCTGAGGAGTGCCTGCCCGTGGTGGCACCTGGGCAGCAGCAGCCCCAGTGGTACTGAGGGACATCTGTGACCTCTTTGGGCAGCCTGAATCACTTCAGCTGTTCCTCTACAGCTGTGATCTTGGACGAAGGAGGGAAGGGGAGGGCCTTTTCCTCTCCCCTGCCTTCCCAAAAAAGTAACTTACGGCACCAGAGGAGGACGAGAACAAGAGACTCTCAACCCTACCCCCACAGAAAAGGGTAGCAGGGCCCCATGGGTGGGGAGGGGATGTCTTTTTTTCGCCCTGGGGCATCCTTAGGCTGTAAGGACAAAGTCGTGACTTGTGTGAGACCAGAAGCATTTCAGGCTGCAGCTGACCCTGCTACCAGTAACAGGGTTATGGCTCCTTGAGGAAACCCTCAGAAAACAAAGTAAAATCTTAATGAAACTCTTGTTTTTAAATTTATAGGAAATGATTGGGTAAGAAGCAAAGACGCTTGTTTTGGTTCAGAGAGGCAAATTCCAGGAACCATAGTTTGGAAATTCTTGAGAGAAAGGGAGTGAGCTGTAAGGCCAAGGGACCAGTGATAAGGTTTCTGCAGGAAAGCACTATCCATCATTCCTTCCCCACTTCCTGTGTGCTTGTGTGGTTGTGGTTTTGCTCCTAGTACAGTATTAGCTAGTAGTAAATAAAATAAAAGGTGAGGAGGGAATAAATACAAAAGATTGAAGGAGGATAGAGGTGCTCTATCTCTTTGTGGAAGCAGTTGAGCATAGAGGAAAAGCATGGGGGAAAGACTTGACTCTTAGACCCATTTCCATATGTCTTGCAAGGTATTGGTAAGAATTTTTTCATCTGTACTATTTCAAAAGGAGCACTGGTAAACCACAAATATAATCCATTAATACAAAGTGGAACACCCTATGATTTGCCTCCCCTCTCAGAGATCAATTCTGATGAATTTCTGTGTCCTTGTTTATCCAGCACATAGTAAAACTCTAGCCCATTAGAGGGCATTGGCTGTCCTGTATTTGTAGTTTGTTCCAATTGTTGTTCTTTTACTGCTGACAGTTTAGTTACTCGTAGCAATTCCTGTGAACTCACTTATTGGCAGGATATTTGCCTGTGCTTGTCTTTGCTCCTGGGAGAGTGTTTTGGAAAAGATTACAAGAATGAAAGCTGCTGTGAAATGCAGCCTTACTTTTATCCCTGGTGTAACACTGAAGTCACTGGAGTTACCACGGGAATGGATTTGGCCCCGTGTGCATGTTTTCATCTTTTTTTTTTTTTTTTTTTTTTTTTTTTTGAAATTTAGCTATAGAGAGACATAACTAGCGCAGCTCCAGGGACAATGCCAAAGTAACATAAGTTGCTAGTAAGTGTAATAACGCCTGCAGACATGTTACTATCAGCATTGCTAACTTAGCTTCGAGATAGTGAAGATGGATTTTGCCTTTAAGACAAGAAAATAGTTTGATCTTAGTTTTTGAGACCTGTAAACTGCTCTTCAATTATGAATGAAATTTTAGTCAATGTGATTTGCGTTGGATGTATTAATCTCTGAAAAAAACCTACTTAAGAGTCTGTTAATGATTATTTTAAAAGGGAGTTTTGTAGCATGTTTAGTTGTTTTACAGAGAAGAATGAGAACTAATTAACATGAGAAGGTGCATAGCAGCCTTTCAGAACTGTTGTATATGTTTATTAGGTCATGCATAAAATTCCTTGGACTGCATTACCATGACAGTAAAGGGAAAGTGATATTTCCATAAAAATTTCTGCTCAGATGATAGAATTTTTGCATGATGACTAATAATAGTCTTCATTTCCAAAACACCTTGTATAAATTGACTATTAAAAATTGAACTTTGAACTAGTACATCGGCAAAAGAAATCCTATTTTGTAGGCTTGTGTGACCCTGTAGCTAACTGCCATTATTAGGTGTCTTTCTGGGTTTCCATTAGGAAACTGCGAGGTAACTAACTTTATGAAGAATACAGTAACATGTTACAAATTATTTTTACTATTGCTTTTAATTTTAAAAGTTCCATGCGAGTTACTGCCTCTATAAAGACATCACTACCTTATAAAGTTTCCACAGTATTAAATATATTTGAATGTGAATAAGGTATTTGGAGTGATGAAATACCAGATGTGAAGTATCAAGTTGCATGTTTATTCATCTGTTATTGCAATCATTGTACAAAGATACACTCTTTTTTTAATTTTTTTTTTTTATTTTTTCTTTTTGGTCTCACAGCAACATACACAAAATGCACTGGAGATAGGACTCCTATTCTGAAAGTTACTATTTGAGTTTCTTAGATTGTAAACAAATCTGTCTAGAAACATTCTTGCAATCCTGTGATTGCTCACTGTATTACATCATGGCACAGTGCATGCATGAAGGCAGGCTGCAAGCCTGTGCTGAGCAATCCCTTAAACGTGAAGAAAATGAAGGTTCAAAGATACAGTGTCTGTTTCAAAAGTTACCACTTAAATTACTCAGATTATGAACAAATCTGCCTATAAACATTTTTGCAATCTGGGGATGTTCTTGCAACACCAGCACGCTGTGCTAGCAAGAAGCAATTTGCAATTTGTGATCCGAGCAACAGGCACTGCTGTCATTAGAAATGAAAGGTATTGGGCTCACTTGTTGTCGACGATTTCTGGAATGTGGGGGAACAGGGTTTAATCTTTCTATTTGGGCTTTCAAGAGTAAATTGTCAATAGTTTGGGATAAGGTGGCAGAGTCTTCGTGAGATAGAGAATCTTTATTTTTTTAACTCTGCCTTAAGCTGCCATCCTCAAGGGAAATACACGTGAGACTGTAAGAGCTGTGCATGCTAAGTGTGTTGGCTCCTACCTGGGGAGCAGGCAGAAGAGAGCAGGCTGTGGGAAGCACCACATTTAAAAGTGTGAGTAATGTGCAAGGTCATAACATGGCAGAAGAGAGCAGGCTGTGGGAAGCACCAAACTTGAAAGTGTGAGTTATGTTGTGCAAGGTCATAACACGGCACAGCCATCACGTACTCCATCGGGCTGTAGTGGATCAGGAGAATGATGTATTCCGAAGGAAATGGGAAGTTGTACTAGAAAGTTTTGCTGAAAAATCATACATCAAAAAGAGCAGGTCATCCTTTGGAAGTGCACTTTGGTTTTTGTCCTCTCTCTGCTAAGTATGTTCTCTTCAGTCATCCATATAAAGAAGAGCTTGCAGAAAGCTGTTTATAGCCTGTTCGTGGGAAGCTGCATGGATACTGCCCAAGTCTTCCAGTGTTAAGTAGGTCCCCTTGTATGGAGGAGTTATTAGCACCATTAGTTCTTGCCTGGAACTAAGTGGAAGCTGCAAGGGCAGGTTCAGTTCAGACGTTTGACCACTTAAGAGTCGTTTAGTGACTAGTCCTATTCAAATGGCTATACTAAACAGAGTAAGAGGATGTTTTTCTTTATGACATTGTTCCTTTAGTAAAACCCTTGTTTAGAAATGACGCATGTTAGCATGAGAGCACTAAAGTGATGCAACCTCACTAGAAGATCCAGGATATGTTTAGGTGATTGTCTAGTATGATTTATACGAGCTCATTTTTCTTCCAGCACTGATTTCACAAGATGAACTTGTGATCCTGTAATTGCAGAAGGCATAGTTTTACAGCCTTAAGAAATAATGTTGTTGCACTAGGAGGAAGTTAAAACAGCATTGATCGGGCTGAGGTAGTGCGTTAGTTGGTTGCACAGTACTGAGAGCTCAAGATAATTGAAAATCCTATATGTAGATAGCATAAAATGTACACATTTATTTGATCTCATTCCTTGAGGAACTGGGATCCCTCCTAGAAGCATGTCAGGGTGAACACCTTCTAGTTAGACAACCAGGAAGTTAAAACAGCATTGATCGGGCTGAGGTAGTGCGTTAGTTGGTTGCACAGTACTGAGAGCTCAAGATAATTGAAAATCCTATATGTAGATAGCATAAAATGTACACATTTATTTGATCTCATTCCTTGAGGACCCAGGATCCCTCCTAGAAGCGTGTTAGGGTGAACACCTTCTAGTTAGACTACCTGTGGACAACTTGAGTTGACAAGTAAGGCCCATGTGTTCTTGGGGGTTATGATGGACTGTTGGAACTTGATGGTCTTTAAGGTCCCTTCCAACTCTAACCATTCTATGAGATTATGGTGGAAGTGTCTCCTTTCTTTCTTTCCAAATACCAGTTGAATTGCGATCTTTAAGGTCCCTTCCAACCTAGAAGATTCTGTGATTCTGTGAACCTGTGGACAACTTGAGTTGACAATTAAGGCCCATGTGTTCTTGGGGGTTATGACGGACTGTTGGAACTTGATGGTCTTTAAGGTCCCTTCCAACTCTAACCATTTTATGAGATTATGGTGGAAGTGTCTCCTTTATTTCTTTCCAAATACCAGCTGAATTACCTCACACAATCATAGCAGCAGCTCATTGGCTCACATTCCCAGTAAAGTGCTTATGCAGGGTTGTGGAAGGTGAGCTATGTTCATGTTAAAGACCCCTCTTTTGGGCATCCTGATGGAAGCAGAGGAGGTAAAAAAACATTGAAACTGTTGTTTTATAAAGAGAGAGACCTGGACAGTGCAGAGAGCATCTTACATGACCAGTAACAGTAAAATAATTGATCAAAAAACTGACCCCTTAACTGCCAGCAGCACCATCACCACCTCAGTCAACACCATCACCATGACTCTCACCAGCATCCAGGAGCTGCTGGAATTGGAGACTCCTAGCCAGCTGTTCAAGCCAGGCAAAGCTGGAGCCAGTGAGATGAGTGGTGCAAGCCAGCCATCTGAACCATGTCAGGAGAGAAACTCCATCCTGATTGACCCCTTAACTGCCAGCAGCACCATCACCACCTCAGTCAACACCATCACCATGACTCTCACCAGCATCCAGGAGCTGCTGGAATTGGAGACTCCTAGCCAGCTGTTCAAGCCAGGCAGAGCTGGAGCCGGTGAGATGAGTGGTGCAAGCCATGTCGGGGGAGAAACTTCTTCCTGACGTTTCTCCTCTCCCCTAATGGATTTGCTCAGAGTGGGTGTGATCACAAATAACACTACAGGGAACAAGGAGCAGTGGCAGCACAAAGAACTTTTTACAGCATCTTTGGTTTTCTGGGGACATGCAGTTTCCTGAGAAGCAGGCTTATATCCCACCCCACACCTTATAGGACTGAACCCCGGCTAACTGTTGGAGGGTAAATGCTGTGGTGGTTGTGACATGAGTCTTACACAATTCCCTAAGGGAAATACTTTTCAAAATTAATATGTATCTTAACTGTGTCCTACAGGGATTTCCTCACAGATGCATGCAGGATTTTTTTTTTTGTGATGCCCTTGAGAAGTTGTAGTCATACCATTGTGTGAATATTTTCTTATCCTACAAACAATTTCTTGTGGGACACTTGGCCTGGAACATCACAAAGAAACACTTCAGAGTCTGGGCTTCCAGATTATTTTAGTGTGACCGTATAGTTACAGGATTGGACATTAATGGATTACTGGTTTACAGACTTTCAGCACAAGTAATGGTAGAAAAAGGCTTCTCTGAAGATTTTCTGGTTATGTTCTAGGCATACCAAAATTTTTACATTAGATGATTAAAGGTATGGTTTTGTAAGCAAACATAGTATGATTTGGGGAAGGAGGAGAGAGATGAGCATAAATATGCTAATTCCATCTCCTGAGTACTCTTTTAAACACAGGGAAGTAGTATGGCTTGTTAGACCTATTTTAAAAGGGACACCAATGCATCCCAAATTCATGGGGAAAGTGAAACTCTGAGAAAGCATTGCACACCATGGGAGTTCCTGGGATGTCAGTGCAACACCATTACAATTTTACCTACAGAGGACTCAAGCGCTGTTAACAGAAACTGCGGTCAACATGCGCATCCTCTGGTGTGAGAAGTCAGCATCACTGTTGCAACTGCTTAATTATAGCCTTCCTACAACAAGCCTCCTGAGGATTTTCCTGGATGTAGGCATATTTCATGTTTTTACTGAGATCTCCTTTCTGTCCTGTTTAAAAAAAAAAGAAAAAGGAAAAAAGAAATCCAGAGACTGGGCTGTCTTGCACCCACACAATCTGATAGAATTTAGCAAGTTGGCACAGAACTAAAGTTAGCACAAAATCTGGCCTGCCTTTGTAAGGGGGCAGTAAGTTTGCCAGAGGTTACCATGTGTATGAGCCATCAAAAAAGATCCGATCATAAATCCAGTTCCTTGTTTGGTTGTCCTTGGAGGGGACGGACTGGGAACCCAACAGGCGGTGAAGGATTTGGCTTGGGCTGAATCTTGGTTTGTCTATAGGCAACAGTATCAGACTTGGTATCTGATAGTTTTGGGGACAGCAGCACAGAATATATGCCTGAGGGTGTTAAGGAGCATATTCCAGTAATCTGTGTGGAAGTAGGTGAGGTAGATTATACTGCGTTTGCAGATAAGGAACAAAATGCTTTTTCAGCATGACTTATCGTTGCAGCAAAGCTAAAACATTTCAAGCTTATTTGCCTGAAGCTCCCTCACTTTTGCTTACTTATGCCTTAACATCAGCTGGTGTTCGGTTAGCATGGAAAAGAAAGGCATTACTGGAATAGAAATCATAATTTAAATTGCCTTTTATGTCATGCTAGCAATGCAATGAGTAGGGGACACAGATGAAAAAAAGCATCTTCAGCCACTTGGATTCAGCATCAGTTTTACCCCTGAACTAACAGGTGACACTACTGGTTTTGACTTTGGGAAAAAGAAAACGTTAATTTCAGGTGGTTGAGGACACCAGGCTTACTGTTGTTTGTGGGTATTGTTGACAAACGTAGATAAGTAGTAAAATGATTTTCCATAGTGAATGTAGTCTTTGAATCATTTTAACAGGTGTCTTCATGTGATCTGGTAACTTCAGCATTTAATTCTTTGAACAAGAATTGCATGTTCATTTGTTTAGCTCTGCCTTGGATAGACTGTCAGCAATAAACCTTTTAGTACAATTAATGGTGAAATAAGCGCTTCCTAATAGCTATATACATATATGCACATGCATATATGTGCAAGTATGTGTGTGTGAATATAATGTGTTCTTTTCCAGCCAATTAAAATGTATTTAAGAAACCTCAACAAGGAGATCTACACACAGCGAATTAGCTACCTCTTGGCTGGGACCGTACTTCTTTGCTTTGGTGACTGAATGCAACCTACTGGGAGAGTTACCTGCAGAGAAATGTTATGATTCATATTTGTAGCAGTTACTAGATAGGTATGTAGACATATATTTAGATGGGTGAAGTATGCAGGCATATATTGTCTGTTACATATTTGGACTGCATGGTGTATTTTTAGCTATAGGAGGTCTAATCAGCAAAGGCTGTGGAAGTGCTGAGAAGAATTACTGTAAGGGATAGTGGATGGTGGAGCCACCTACAGAGTTTTCCATCCTGTGAGGCAGTGGAAAAGGACTATTGAAGCTGTATAGCTGGGATTGCAGAAGTGTGTCGTTAGCAGGTGGAACAGTTCAGAAAACTCTTTGGCCTGGCCTGACTGCCCCAAAGGTTATTGATCTCTCTTAGCCCCCATTTGGTAGTAGTTGTCCCAGGTTGCAGCCTCCCACTCACCCCTGGGAGTATGACACGTACAGGGCCAGTGGGGATGGTGTAGACTCTGGCATATGAGGTTAGCAAAGTGGTAAATAATAGTAAGGATGCATTACAACTGGAAATACTGAGCAGAGATAAAAATGAGGTAAAATAGCCATGAGAAAAACACTTCTATTACAATGACGAGACAGGAAGTTTTACAAGCTGCCTTTACTCCATTGAAGAAAAGAAGTCTAGAGAGATTAAATAACTTGTCCGATGTCATCAAGAGTTTTATAGCAGAGCTGGGAATTGAGCCCTCTTCCCCCCCAGTGCCATCTATGTTTTAATGCTGAAGGGGCCCCTTTCACAGTTTATCCAGTGACCCTTGGGGAGCTTAGGGCTACTGTGGCAAAACCATGTTTCCTGCACCACATCCTGTGCGCTGGGAGAGCAGGCTGCATCTTCTGAAAAGTACAGGCTCTGCATAATGTGACCGCAGGATGCCTTGCACCTCTAATAAGGGAGCTGGCTAAATGCCATTTTATTATTATTAGACATTTGTTTAATATAGTAGTTCCTTGAAACCAAACAAGAAAAGGTCCTTGAGGTGCTATATACCATGTACAAATAACAGACAGCTCTAAAGAGTCTAACATTTATTATGGAGAAGAGTGAAAGAAAGCGGATGGGAAAGAGGCAGTATTTAGCCCCATGTTGATGCTCCGTGAGATGATGTGGTCCTTCCACAGAGTAATATAGAGGCTAGTGAAAATAAGATGATTTAATTCGTTCATAACATCATTATTCAAGGAACAAAAAAGTACGTAGCCTTATCCAAAGACGTAATCTAAGAGGTCTTTACTCTGTGCCAAGCTAAAATTCTGCTATTTAATTACCGATTTAGAAAATATCTTGGGCTCAATTTCCTCCTCAGTTACACTGTTATAAATCTAATAGAGTTGTTAAAGATTTATGGCAGTGTAACTGAAGGCAGAATTGGGTCCCTTATGTTTAAAACTTAGTTTGCCACATAAGTAATAATTTCTAATTTCTAGGCAAGAGTTTAAGAATCTTGCAGACCTCTGTTTCTGTAGAAGAAATATGAACTACAGTAGCGTGGGTGAGTGATTAATGCTGGAGGGGATGTCTAGGGGCAATCTGAATTGGCTGGTGTGGAAAATCCATGTGCAATTCAGATTTAGGATCTGTTTGCAGATGCCTCATAATTTAAAATGTCAAAAAAATCCCAAACCTTAGGCTTTAGTGTAGTAAATTAATATACTTCTTGTTCAGTGTGTAGCAAGCTTTGCTGAAGTAATACACTCATATGAGGTGTGAACTCATCCTGTTTCCCTTAGTAAGGACTTAACTTCAAAATTGATTGTGGCCCTTTCATTCCTAACAGTATCTAAATCATTAAAATAAACAAAATCACTGTTTTGTTTTTATTTAAGTCATAGATTTAATGAGTTAAAAATGAAAAATATTGCCTTATTTATGCAGACTTAAAGAAATCTCGTGTTAGCACAGATGTATTTTATCCATTGACTTTTCACGTCTAATGGATGGGGCTTTCTAATGAGCAACTGGCTCTTTATTGGTTTTCTCAGCTTTCACTTTGGAAAAGAAGTCAGCTTTTGAAGTCTTCATCTGAATAGTGAGTTGCAATCTTCCCATATACTGTACGGAGGTGCCTGGTCTGGCCCAAGCACAACCTGTTCAACTCTTGCCTGCTGTGAGGCTCCTCAGCTCTCGGTGAACGCCCTGGCCCTTGGGTGTGCAGGGGGATCCTGTGGATGTGGGCAGTTTCCCCAGTAACACACGGGGATTCCATAGACTGGAACTGTGCTGCTTGGGGATTTAGGTCACTTCTCACAAGTCTATGTTTTTTCTGCTACTGTAGGCCTACAGTGCATTGTAGAAATAGTAGAGTTATAATGCATAACTATCCCAAAATATAAGCCCTTTAAAATGACATAGCTCAATGTCTCTTCAGAATAACCCATTTCAATGTAAATACAGTATTTAGGTCCAAAGTATATTTCTAAGAACTTTGTTGAGAAAGCAATTGAAGAATTAATTAGTCTAAGCTTTCCAAGCATTTTGAACTAATAATTTTTAAGATGCAAGAGAGAATAATAGATTAAGTACATTATATTGTCTTAGAAGTGATTTTTCAATTGCATTTTTATTAGCTGTGAAAGCAGTTACTCTGAATGAATGTAAATCATTTCAGTGTTTAATACAGTCCTGACTTGATGCATTGATTCATGATACCTGTGACTTCTAAGTATGGATTTTGTTTGTTTTTTAAATACTGATAGGTCATTAATTACCTAAAAATTAGTTCAAATTTAAAGGAACAAAGCACCCTGTTGTCATTTCTTGAGGTATTTTGCAACCTAAGCAAAGGCTCAGGTATTCCAGATATGATAGATGTGCAGATTGCATAAGACGTTATGCATTGCTCACTCTAAGATACAGAGTCCTGTCTGCCCTTAAACCCTTTGTTCTCTTGGCTGAATGCAGTTAATTAGCAACCGTCTCCATAGCAACTGCCTCATAGTCCAAAAACATTGTCTCGTTTTTGCAGTTTAGCTTATCACACTGTTTACCTGAAGGGCTTTTCACTGCGTTGAGTCTCATTTGAGTTGGCTGCATGCCTGCTCACGGAAGTGAATTGTCAAGATAGAAAAACACCATGGCAGCAAGATGCTGAACAGGGCCCCGTGTGTGAAAGCAAAAACCTTAAAAAAGTTCCGTGGAAACAAAAGTTGAAGTTTGCAATGATTTACATCCAGTTTTAAAGTAGGTGACTTGCCAGGAATACCGTGCATTTTAAAATACTACTTCTGGGCCTCTTCTGCAGCGTCTTGCGTCTTACCCCACGCAGTGTTCCTTTGCCCATAACACAGTCCAGCCCAGGAGCCTCATAGGCACAGACCTTTGCCCAGGTCCATGAGGAAACCTGTCCCCCTCCAAACCTGGGCCGTTTCAGCCAGCTCCAGCTTCTTCATTAAGAGGACATCACTGTGCACTGGTCATCTGTGTTGAACATTGTAGTCCTATTCGTTTTCCTTTACTGGAACATAATTTCAAGGTTAATCTGTGAGTTCTGGTTCCATATAATAGATTAATTAGTAAGGGAAGGAGAAGAGCTATTGTGATCATATAAATCAAAGCACGCTGGAGATTTAGGCTTATTTATATTAACTATTAAAGTGGTATTAAAATATCTGCCATGTACTCACATGACTCATACAGTTACAATAGGCATGGATTTGTACTAATACGACTTTGTCAGTGTAGGATGACATTCTTAAATGATGTTTGAAGTTTATACAGAGATGTGTCCACATGCACACACTTCTGTAGAGGCTTACTTGAAGGTGTGGGTGTGTTATTGAAATGACAGTGAAATCTTACTGGTGTATTGATCTGACATTTACATCTGGCCTGAAACTAGGACGCTGCTGGCATGAGAGGCTGTGCGAGGAGTACTGTTTTCTTGTTTGCTGGACGTTTTGCTTATTAATGCTTGGTTTGTTGGGCTTTTGTTTCTTTTTGGTTTGTTTTTTGTTTTGTTTTGTTTGTTTATTTAGTGGTCGGTGCAATGGATGAGAGGCTGATTTAGGCTGGGGTAATTCTCATTTTGTCCTAGGGAGAGCAGTAGCCAGAGCTTGTTGTTCAGCCATGCAGGTACGCACTGGCCTCCCTTCCCTTTTCCAGGGACAGTTTCAGCTGGCAAAGATCATTCTCCTTTTTTAGCCCCAAAGGGCATGTGGGGCTGCTGCATTTTGATAAAAAGGCTTCATTCAATATGATGTGTTAGAAACAGTCTTCCCATAGATTTGAGAAGGTGTTTTGGGTTCTTTCAGGATAAAAAAGCAGGATATGTGCAAACCCTACCAGCATTGGTGGTGTACTCTGTTATTCTGTAGAGCTGCTGGTTGATAGAGGGTTATTCTCTGTTCATGTTAATGTCGCACTCATACTATTTCACATTCACTATCATTATTAGTAGTATTTGAATTATAGCAGTGCTGAAAGTCTGCAGGCAGGATAAAGGCTCCATTGTAGTAGGTCTTGTGCACACAAGATGAGACAATCTCTGCTCCGGCTGTTTATAGTCTGTTTTAAGACCAGTAGCGTAAGTGGGTTTATTACATGAATAGCAGAGAGGGAAAGAAAATGCTACAAATGATAGGAGATCCATGGTTACATGGAGTAACTGTTCATTTAGGTATCTCAGAGACATTTGATGTTTGTTATATTTGTAACTGTAGAATAGATGGTAAATAAAATGCTTTTCTTTTTCCCAAGAGCCGTCGCTGCTGCTGATCCCTACTGCCAGCGCCGCAGCTCCAGGGTGCTGGGAGGAAGCTGGAGGGCTCAGGATGGGAAGAGGCAGTGGGTAGAGCAGCCTGTGGGTTGCAAAGGGTAGGCAAAGTTGGGAACTGATGCAGTTGAAAAAACAGATACTTGAAGGCAATCCCCCAGTAACTCCAAATGGGTAAGATTGTTTGCTCACATTCACAGATCTTACACAAACTCACTTCAGATGGAAACCACAGAGAGTGTCCAAACTGTCAGCATATTTTCCAACTTTTAAAATATTTAGCATTGTCAGCACCTTTGAATCTATGGCTCAGTTCTCCTGAAGCCAGACTTGCTAGGTACCTGTAGGGGTCGAGAAATGGAATACTCTAATAGCCTGAAAATGCCTGCTAGAACTTGATGTTATTTAATTAGCTTAAAGTAGAGCTTGGCAGATGGCAAAACAGTGGAAAGGACCTCCCTTTTTAAAAATATGGGCCACATCCTCAGCTTGTATAAACTGGCAGAGCTCCACTGAAATAGACGTTCAGCTTCTGTCAATTAGCAGGGAAGAGAAAAACTTCTGAAAACAGGAAAAAACAGTTATAAAACCACATAAATTATCAATGGGATTCGGGTACAGGAATTGTTTTTAACACTTTAAAGACTTATCTGTTTCCAAAGTAACTGTATCCTTTACAGTCTTGTTTTCATTGATATGCAATTCAGAGAAAGAATTTGGCTTATTTTCTCAGAGCTGCATTAAGACTGCAGAGCTTGCAGCAGCGAAACGTACTGTGTGCTGGCTTTTGCAAGTCATTCGCTTATGAAAGTAAGGTATTGAGAATTCATTCTGGTAAAGCCAGTCTCTAAAGTTGTGTAAGTTCACCTGTTGTGTGATAACCAACCTCAATTAAGTTTTTTTAGAAAGAGAGAGATATTTCATTGAAAGTTGTGAGCTCACCCCGGTCTTTTCCAGGGAAAATTCTTGCTCAGATGAAAGCTCCCATACGTTTAGAAGCTGTTGCATTCTTACATTTTAATGTTTCCCATTAATTGGTTGGGTTTTTTGTTTTTAATAGGAAAGGTGAAAACAAATCCTGAACAACAAAGCTGACTGCTCGCTTGTCCCATTGCTTGGTATCAACCTGACAGATTCATTAAATCTATAAAAATACCAGATCAGAACTGGAATTGAATTGAACTTGCTGGAAGCGGCACAGTGTTTACCATCTGCCTTCAGACTGGCTTTTCTGTACCTGCTCATTTTTCTTTGAATTAAACCATCCATGTAACTTAAGAAGACACTGCAGGCTAACCCCATACTATAGCACATCGTAAGGCTTCTGAGTTCACTAGCTCCAAACTGCAGATTAACTGCAGAACTAGAAGCACTAAGAAGTAAAGCTAACTTTAAATACAGCAGTAGCAGGGATTTGAGATGTTGTTTCAGGTTGCTAAACTTGGGCCATGCAAACAGTTGTGAAGTCACATTTCTAGGCCGGGCGCTGAGCTATGCACATGCAGCCTGTCTCCACTCCCACCCACAGGGCCATGGGGTGAGTGAGCCAGTAGGTGAAGGAGGAGAAAGTGGGAGAGAAATTGTGTCTGGTGATGCAGGAGAGCAGGCATCGCTGCGTGGGTGCGGCCGGGCCAGACCGCTCTCTGCCCTGCCGGAGCTGGGTGGCTGCATTTTTAATTTCTCATTTTTATTTATGATTTCATATAATCACATGACATTTCATAAATTCCTCACATTCCACGCATCATGTGATTTGTGATCTGTTATGATTTATGTTATTTATGATGCTGCCACCTGCAGCATCACTGCTGCCCAGAGCCCTGGTCCTGCCAGGAGCACCCGGGCACTTTGTCCCAGCAGTGGGGGCGAGGTGCCTCCTCCCCAGTTCCTGGCAGGAGCAAGGGCTTTTTGCCCTGCCACAGTGACTCATGCCCCAGTCATTTCTGCACTTGCTGCCCCCTCCCACCTCCTGGACCACCTTTGTCCTTGAAAAGTTATTTTCTCAGCAGCAGATGTGCCCAAGACATGCTGTGGCCAGTCTGCTTGTCAGGAGCTAGTGACAAGTGTCCTAACCCCCAGCAAAGGGTTGGAGTGGGTGGCTGTGGATGGTACTTTCCAGCCTTCACAAGTGTTTGACTCCAGGGTAGGCAAGCAAGAGGCCTTTCTTGTGTGGGACCACTGGGAAAGGTAGGAGACCCTTATCCTTGCCCACTTGTGGCAAAAGTCACCAGGAGCAGAGTCCGGCTCTGTGCCTCTAGTGGGCCAAGCTGACCCAGGTTTCTTCTGTCTTTCCCATCAAGGAGGATTCATGTATCCCCATGAATAAATTACAAACCTTAGTCTTTCCCATCAAGGAGGATTCATGTATCCCCCATGAAATTACTTGAGAGCATATTTAGTGGCTGGAGGGCTCTGCTCTATATGAAACCATCCATTAAAAAGAATGTGTTTTGATTACATATCCTGTGCATTAGGTAAGGTTCGATGAGAGTCTGAGAGCCGGCACGTGTGCAAGCAAGGAGACAGACGCATGACATTTTTCTGATAAGAGTAATATGACAGGTTGGCCTATAGTATGCCTGTTATCGAAACATCTAAATTACCTGAAAATTCATGATTAAATGAGTAGGCTTGCAATGCTGTGTGTAATTCTAGGTCTCATTATTTTTGCAGCACTAGACTGCATAACTTGCAATGTGAGATACTCGCAATTGTCAAATTGCTTGTGAGAATTGGAAGTTGTACTGGACAATCGAATGAATTGATGGGCTGGCTACCACAGGCAAAACTTGATTCCTAAGCTTGTGCAGATTAAACTATAAAAGATAACCTAAGGTCATAGATATAAAGCCTAATAAGAGCTTTCTTTGAAGAAAATTGTCTTGCAGGTTGTTAGGAAGAATGATGCTAAAATACAGAACAAAATTCTGTGGACAAAAATGTGATAGCAGGTTACACATAAAAAGCCAGATTCACCCGTGCAGCTCCACCAGAGTTTCTTTAGCACAGCTGAGGTGAGATTCTGCCCTGAAAACCAGCTGCTCTGGAAAATAGCGTCGTGAAAAATCTGGCTTATGGCCACTGGAGTCAGGAGATTCCTGACAGGGATTTTTTTTGCGTATATTTTTACTGTTCCATTTTGGGATGTCACAAGCCAGGATTTCACTTTGTGCTGAAAATTGGCAGGGAAATTTATTTCACGTGTTGAATATTGTGTAAGACCATTCTCAGGCAAAATTGTGTGGCTGTGGAAGGTTCAGCTGAGGTCATGGGTTATTTTTAACAGTATTCCCGCCAAATTAGGATTGTGGGTATGAGGTGCTGCATGCATGAGAAACACAGCCTGCTCTGCACAATTTGCCCAGTGATCCTGTTGTCTGGGTAGCTGCTGCTCTGCTGGAGGTCCCTTCAGGCAGCCAGGGCTGAACACCTGTGCTGTGCATGGTTTGGACTCAACATCCCTGGAGAACCCCTGCAAAATCAGTAACTTGTTGAAAATGGAGGCTCAAATTAATTTCTTGCCAAAGGACTAACTGCCTAATGTGTGAGTTAAAAATTCTGTTTAGGGCTCTGATCTACTACCTGAAATGCAAAGCCACTAAATAATAGTGCCTAACTAAATAATGCCTAATAAATAGGGGTATGCATGCGTGTCTGTATGCGCCTGACCACTTTGTGTGTGTTTTAACATAATGGGTTTTATTAGGAGCTCTGGGAGAAATCAGCATAGAAGAGGCATGTGACTGGTGAGTTTATTTTACAGCATTGCCCTCTTGATTCCTAATCTAAGATACCAAGACTGTGGTGGAGGCTGAAGTGCGGTGGTGAGGTGAGACAAAAAGCGAATCCCCAGGTCTGTGAGGGAGGTGAGCCTGGGACAGGAGGGGCTGGTACCTGGGGGCAGAAATCACAGTCCAGGGAGAGACATAGTTTTTGTGTCTGGTTTCCTGCACTGGTGCCTCACTTAGAGGGAAATGCAAGCCTATGTGTAGAAACAGAGCAAGGCTGTATATCATTTAGTACCAGCCCAGCTAAAACTTGTAATACCGGTATCTGTTTAAGTACCTGAGTTCTCCTTCACAGCTTCACAGATTTCTGGGTCATCAGTTTTAGGCTTTCTGACCGTTTCCTGAAAGGGTGTTCAAAAGGAAGATTTTGCCCCTTCAGAACAGTGCTGTCTTCTTCAGCTTCCTGGCATACCCATGGCAGCAGTGAGTTCACCTCTTTCCGTGATGGGACACCTATACTGGGCAGCTTGGTACGTCAGCTCCTGCAGCAAGGTGCCTGCAGAAAGCCCTGCAACAGCAGATGGGTCACATCTCTCACTTGTGACCAGAGAGGAGCAGTGAGGGCAAAGGCTTGTGGAGTTTTGATGGCAGTCAGGGCAGGTTAAACAGGAATGGCTGTTTTGTCAGGTGTGGAACATAGGCACAAACTGAAGAAATATGCTGAAGAAATAAAGAAATGGGGAACCAGAGGAGGGAATTGCAGAACCTGAGGTGAATTTGGATTTTGTCTCTGTTTCAGTGCTGTAAGTAGAAGACAGGGAGAGAAATGGCCATGAGAGAAACGTAAAGCATTTGGAGCTTTATCATGGAAATTTGGTGTTAGGGTTCTTGACTCTAGGTTGGTACCAAACAGACAGAGAGAAAGATGTCCATAATGCACAGGGTTTACTAGGTAAGGAAATGTAAGTGTATTTGTAAGCAATGGAGTCCTTCATATATAAAAACTAAGATATAAACATTTTTTTTATGCACTGTATTTCTTAACACTTTAAATCACAGTTTGCTGTGGGGGTGGCAGAGCACTGGAGCGGGCTGCCCAAGGAGGTTGTGGGGTCCCCTTCTCTGGAGATCTTCGAGACCCACCTGGATGCAGTCCTGAGTAATGTGCTATAGGCAATCCTGCTTTGGCAGGGGAGTTGGACTAGAGGATCTCTAGAAGGTCCCTTCCAACTCTGACAATTTCGTGATTTTGTGATTTGTGGTAACAGCCAGATTAAGACCCAAAAGGCAAAATATACAAAACTAATTGCTTAAATCTAGACCTCTAAATTGATAAACAGGCAAGAACTAAAACAGACCTCCCTGTCTCAGATGCTCACAGCAAGTTGTTGTGCCACCTCAGTAACCAGAGATTTACAAATAACTGCTGTGTACGGGGCTGTAGCTGAGGACACTTCACATCCCAAAGACAGCCAGAAAACTTCCAAGCAACTAATACTAGACATGTTTGCCTATACTTTGCTGAACTGCAGTCTATTAAAATTAAACACTGTTGGTGAGCTCCTGGAAACTGAGCAGTGTTTGGTGTATGTTCGAAGGGTGACACAAGATAGGGGCTTGTTTTTGTAGCTGAGTGTCCTGGTTTGAGATAAAACTGAACCAATTTTCTGTTCAGTAATTTTACTTCTTAGCTAGTGGAAACTCATCGGTGTCTTCAGTGCGACGTGAGCTTCTCCGACGCCTCCTGACCCCACTTGAGTCAATGTAAAAACTTCTCTTGGCTTCTGAGGGCATAAGGGGTTGTCCTCATAGCAAGCTTTTGAAAACTTACGGTATGTTCTTTACTCTTATTTGTTTTAAGGTAGCATGTAAGAAACACTGAGCGGAGTAGAAAGCCTGAGAGAGTTTACAATCCAAGTCTAAGCAGCTGGATTGTCTTGTGCAGTTGTGCATCTTTTGCAGCAGTGGAAAAGAGCCCAGGCTGCAGCCCTTGCTCAGGCCAGACTCCCCTCTCACAGGAGCTGCAGGACTGACGTGAACAAGGGAATTTTTGCTCATCTTGGGAAAGAAAAGCAAGCGACTTTATTAGAGCTGAAATGTTTTTTAAAGATAATAGGTTGATATAATTACTTTGTCGCACAGGTGGTTTTTTTTAAATCCCTCAATCCCTCAATAGTTTCTATAATTATGACTCTGAAGTTCAGCCAAGTTACTTTTGAATAGCTGCTCCCAAAGAAAATAAGTCTATTGCTGCTAGTGATGTTGACGAGGTAAAGTGTTCTATCACTTCGCACATTTTTATTAAGCAGTGGGTTGAAAGGCAGCATAATTTGAAAGCCTTGTCATATCTTTGATAAATGCTTTCCAACGTTGCTGTGTTTTGCCCAGTTATGACAGAATCCATTAGAATGACACATATTTCAGCTGTCGTCGGTTTGGATCTGCATAGACTCCAGGAAAAAAAAAGTGTTTCCTTTCCTCAAGGAAAAGACCTGTGCTGTGGGAGGGGAAGAGCCTTCAGAAGAGGCTTTCACTGGTGGGTGGCATGTGACAGACCCCCACAGGATTTCTTTGCCTTGTTTTCAGGTGTGGGCTTTTTTGTTCTATAGCCACGGCAGAAGTAGGAGGCAATTACTGTGCTGGCCCTGCCAGTTGGACCTGCTGCAGTGTATTTATTTATTTCTTTAGTATTTTTTTTAAATCCAGCACAGCAAGAGCCTGTGCTTGGATTTGAAATGGAGGGTGCGCTGAATATAAATAATAATCAGATAGGTATATAACAGGTTTCTTAATGCTAACATTCAGTTTATTGCAGCATTTTTTATGAATCATTTCCACAGCTCCTCTACCAAGGAGAATTTATGTTTCTTTTGGCAAATATAGAATTTAAGTATAGGCATTATTTGAAAGTATAGTGCCAGCTGCAAGACCCTATGTTTTGTCTATTGTGTAAAAATTATAACGGTATTTAAAGAACATTATATTCTTCTCAAAATTATTAATTTCAAAATTCCTAATATCTATTTGTTACCTTTGGGAGAAAACAGACAGAAACCCCACTATTTCTCCCCTGCATAGTCAATTTCTTCTGGTAAAGAGCTGTTTACATAAATAGAAACAAATTCAGATACACTTCCAAATAATACTAGGGCAAGTTTAAAGTCTAAAACTAATTATTATCAGAAATTGGATTTAATATATGAAACTGGCTGGTAAAAAAATAAAATGGATTTTTCCCCTTTAATTATAAGCAAAAAATACAGTGTGAAATGCCATTGTAACTAAAGTTGACAGTAAATTCAGCTCTGGATCAGACCTCACATCGCTTGAAGTAAAACAGAGATATTACTCTGACTAATTTTACATTGTAATAATTATTTAATGCTCACAATGAAGCCTTGTCCTTAGGGTTTTATGCTTTAGCTGTTTCTTACCCACGCCTTGTGGTTATTACGTACAGACAAAGCTGTCATTTTTTCAAATGGCATAATGTATATCAGTGTGTTTCAATGAAAAATATAAAAAATAGGCATTTTGTGGTATAATACATTAACTGTATGAAATCTGGAACCAGTTTCTCCTTCATCTTTGGAAGTTTCTTAAAGCAGTGCGTAAGCCATAAATAGATTTCTTAAAGTATCAATGGCTGTCACTTCAAAATGTGACAAATAATAATTTTTAGAGAAGTAGAATTGCCTGTTTGTGTTCTGTCATATGATTTCAGTAAATTTCAAGCTCAGTCTTCTCATATTTAGTGTACTCATTTTATCCCATTGATCACCAAGCACTTTGGAACATTTGTCTTGTTTTTATTGAACTACTGAAATTGCATATATTTTGCATTTCAGTACAAAAGAGTTTGCTTGCTGCTGTGATGTTTTGTTGGAGATACCTTTTACAAGTCTGTAATGAAGGGCTTAATGCAGTACTGAAACTGAATTTTGGGTGGTTGGGGTGTTGTTTAATGTCAGGACTGCAGGATTAGACCTAAACACTGTGGTGTATCCTGGTGATCCTGTAACAGGAGTAAATAGCAAGACTGTTCACAATAAATGTGTGAAAATCCAGAAGTCCTCATGCTCAAGTTAGACATTGATGGTACAACAGTAGTACTTTGGGACCTAGCTGGGGGCCTGAACATTTTATGGTCAAGGTAATTTTGGTCTGAATAATTTCATTTGAAGTTGAGGTCAGAATCCTGAGGGTGGGCGAAGCCACCTGGGAGTTACCCAGTAATAATGCAAGGAAAATCATGTGCCCACATGAAATAACGTCATGGGCTGTTTCTTGCCCTTGGGCAGTAAGTCCTTACCCTTGGAAAAGAGCCATGTGCTCACATCGTGTAAATCAGTGTGATTTTCCCTGGCATGCGTGAGTGCGTGCTCATTTACACCACATGAGGATGTAAGATCTTTTTTCCTCAAGCTCCTTCTAGTTGTGTTTCTTGACATATACTTAGATATCATCTACGTGCCGACACTGTCAAATATTGTATTGAATATCAAAAGGCTTCTCCATCTCAGACAGCAACTGTGAGACTGAACAAGAGCAGTGTGAAATTGTCCTTAGGCTGTACCAAGCCCTGTGTGCAGATGCAATTTGTATATGCAGAACAAATACTTATGACCTTTTCTGTTCTAACTTCTTGTAATTATGAAAGCTAGGTGACTCAGGAAGTTTAGCATTGTGTTTGGCCAGTATTTAATAACTGAATTATAGATGGTCAAGCAAAAGAAGTACTACTTTGAGGAAAATCTTCGTTTCACAGATATATGTAAGGTAACAGTAATATGCAAAAAAACCCCGACACATAGCCTCTCCATGATTTTTTTTTTTTTTAGTATTAGTGTGAAAACTAACTCAGTAAACTGGGCTGAAAGAGGAAAATCCACAGATGTTATTTAAAAACACTAGTTCTAAGGACATTTATGTTACATGTTTTTATGAAGTTCACAAAAGAAATCCACCCATTGGCCTCTTCCCTGGGAGTTACCCATCTGCATGTTCTATTTGAAATGTTTCTGTGTACTCATATCACATTCACCATTTTTAATGTAATACTACCATAGAGATGAGTCCTTAATTTTAACTGTTCAATTTTTGCATCAGATTAGCTATCCTTAGCTAATTATAAGGGCCCTGTACTACTTTTCTGCACAGGACACTCCTAATAGGAATGGTTGCTCTGACAGATTGTCATTAATCTGTCAATAATGAGATTTTTCCATTTGATGCTTAGATGTAAGCTCTTTGGGGAAAGGATCATCTCTGTGTTTGTACAGTGCTTAGCACAGTGGGGTTTTGGTCCACGATGGGGCCCCTCAGTCGCTCTGTCGTACGTACCACTCCTATTTAAAATTGTGTTTGATGTGGAGTGAGATGAGATTAATTCTTTCTGTGAGGAAGATAGTTCCTTAAAACCTAAACAGCCAGCTGAAACGCTGGATTTTTTGATTTTTGAGGGGACTGGCCTTTTCTCCTTCCAAGGTACAGCTGGCTGCTGGCACAGACGGCGTGGCAGAGCCTTGTGCCCCGTGAGCACAGCCCCAGTGGGAGAGTGTGGGCACGACCCGGCCAGCCCTGTGACACTGCTGTGCTCTTTCACAGGCACGCGGGCACCGGACGCCAACCAGCAGCCCTGGAAGAGGGGTTATTTTCAGGCCCAGGGTGGCGTTGGTTGACTCTCCTCAGCATGCCAGTGAAGTTCATAACATTTACGTAGATTTTTCTGGCTGGCGGATGCCCACCCAGAAAGGTGATCGCTCTGCGCCGGGCAGCTGTTCCCCGTCACCCCCCCCCCCCCCCCC
>NW_015090965.1:278360-370785 GCF_001431845.1 Calidris pugnax | reverse complement strand
CCCCCCCCCCCCCCCCCGCCTCCCCGATGCCCCCACATGCTTTTCAGTGCAACCAGCACGGTCCCGCTCCCACAGCGACGTGCTGGAAAGCTGAGAATGGTGTGGCATCCCACAGAACCAGGAACTTGAAGATGCCTGCGGAAGAGCAGGCAGCCTGGTGCATTTAAACGAGGTAGAGCTCCATTTCTGAGTCAGGAAGACAAGGGCTTTGAAAAGAGGTGGTTGTCTTATGCAGAGCTGTGATTTTGACCCAGCCTGGGAGCACGGTGAGTTTGGTAGGCACAAGAGAGCACTCACTGAAATGGGGAGAGCTGACAGTCAGGGTTAGGCAGTCATTAAAGCCAGCAATTATGTCATGTCTGCACTACTGCTGCCAGGACAGGTTGCTGTTAGAAAATAACTTAAAAGTTCAGAAAAGTGGAAAAAAAAAACCCAAACCCAAAACAAAAACAAAAAGCCACAAAGAAAACCCCCAACAGTTGGACTCATTTGCAATCACAGAGAAAGATGTATTTGCTTTAAATTACTCAAAGATTAAAAGTGCTGATAATGGAAAAAATCTTACCTATGGCACTTTCAGTTAACTGAGAAAAGTTCAGCCAGCGATTAAACTGCTGAGAGGGAGGAGAGCACAGATTGCATTTCAAAGGAAAATTCAAGCAATGCATTAACGATTATTAATGTGTGTTATTGTTAAAATAATCATATTTATTATGGTCTAGCCTAGGGAGAACCAGCAAAAATGGAAGCCTTGTTCCGGAGACTGTAGAAACATGCACACAGTAGGTGGTCCCTGGCCTGAAGAGCCTGCAGTCTAAATAGTTGTAGATGGAGTGGATAAAGCACCAGCCCAGTTAAGGAAAGAACGGCAAGAAATGCTGCTGGTTTGTATCTGCTTTGCAAGGGCCTGGATAGTATCTGTTGCCTGGTTCTCTTTCCAGTGCTTGCTATAGATCTGTGAGGGCTTCTCTATGATCCCGATTTAAAAACAAACAAACATCCAGATGTGAAGAGTAGAGAGTTACTGATTTATTGCTGGTATTGGCTCTCATAGACAGAGTGGAGGCCAAGCACAGGAGACAGGATAACGTGAGTGCCATCGCAGTGTGAGCCACAGCCTTGGTTTCCCACTGCTTTGCCTTAATAACAGAAGAATTTTACACCCACTTGCACATATACAAACATCTCCCATGATTAAAAGCAGCAGTTGTTTAGTTGCCACTCAAATAATTTCAATTGTGTTCTGCCTATTTTAATCAACCAATTCTGTTTGGACACTTGTGTCCATGCATGCTAGCTCTAGTAGAGGGTTACAAATTTCATCAGTAAGTGATACCAGTTTCCTAGGTAGAACAGTTAAGTACATCGTTTTGAAAAGCAACCAGACAAACCCAAGCCAAACTGGTAGGGCAGTCTCCCCTGTCCATGCCTGCCATTACAAGCAGCTATTTTTTCCTTGTCTTACAAATTGACATTTCTAAGTATGTATTCCCCTTGTGCTTTTCATTATGCAATCATGATCGGTGACTCCTACTAAAGAATAAATTTGGTGGAAGGTGTTTTGAAAAGCTTGGACTGGAGGTGTATCCCCACATCTCTTTTAGGCCTGTGTATGCTAGGAAAGGTTTGTTAGTACAGCTGTGCTGACAAGCCCCGCACGGGTGATGCAGGTTGTTCTGGAAAAAGAGGGCATTTACCACTGCCTGATGCTTGTTCTTTAGACAAGGTGTATCTGCTGTAAGGTTGGGGTTTTTTTGCTAGATAGTTAGGGCTTTACTTTTGGGTCCAGTTTAGTTATGCAAAATTGAGGTTTCTCCTTCCTCTCCCCCTACAGCCCCTTCCCCAATGGCCCTTGAGCCACTGCCAGGGCTTCTCAGCACTGGCCACACTACCCTGGAAGCCGAAGCGATGTGTCAGCATGGCGTAAAAAATATAATATTTATAAGCAGGAAGCTTCTTGCTCCAGGGTGTGCTCCCGTGGCAGCTCAGTTCCAGCAGAGTGTTTCAGTTGCTCTGTGAGCAGAGGCCAAGTACACAGCCAGTGAGGGTGCCTAACACAGCGGCGTAGAAGGGCAGCAGGGAGGGCTGGTCAGTCCTGCCTGAGGAATAAACACCAGTTTAAACACACACGCAGAGAGAGCTCTGGCTTAGGAAATCCTCTCGTTCATTTTGCCTTGGTGATGAGAATCTGCCTTTACCTGCAGAGGGACATAGCTGTGCTGGCCAGGGCATTGCCCAAGAAAACTAGGAGGCTCTTCCACCCTCCCCACCTGGTAAGGAAGGGAGGAAAAACAGCCTTCTAGCTCCTGCTTTCTGCTTTGTGCTGCGATTGCACCACAGATAGCAGAGGCCCCTTATCCTGCCTCTGTCTTCTTTGACTTACAATTCAGCCAGCTCTAATTATTAAAAAATAAACAAGCCTGTAACTGCTTAAGAGCTTTAAATCCCCTAAATGACAGGGAAATAGCCCCTGTACACCACCGAAATAGTCTCTTCTATGTCCGCCTATGCTGGCAGCAGATACAAATCATCATTAGTGGGTCACTCTGACACAGATCCCTTAATGTAAGTGCTACGTTACATTAACAAGCAAGTCAACAATAATATTAGCAATAAATGAGAAATTAAATTCCTAGTCATTCATCCCTGTGGGTTTCCCAGTGTGTCTCTTGTGTTTTTCTTGTTTTGATCCTAAGCATTTTGAAACAAGAAGTGTCTTTATTTTGTGTCTTGTGGCGTGATCCCAGCCCATTAAAATGGATGACAGTACTGCTGTTGACTTCAGTTAGCAATTACTGTAGGAAAGAGCACATGGTGTGACTCTGAAATTAATAATAACCATATACACTAATTTTAAAGAAGGGATGTAAAATGGAACTTTCCTGATGAACTGATTTTGATTCAAACTGCTTTTTTTTTCCAACAGTTTTTCCAACAAAACAGATAAAAAACTAATTATCATTAAATTGGAATACTTTCACTTTTCTGGATCAAGACTGGTAGTGAGGCAGTCGCCACTGCTGTTTTGTACATACTAAGAAAACTCTAAATGTGAGCGGTCCAAAGCAGAACTGGAGGTTTTGGCAGCTAATTTTAATGGAAGATGTGGCTAGGCCCTCGAATGGTTTGACAGCCAAAATATTTAAATTGGTTTGGTTTTATTTAATTGTTTTAAGTTTTATTTAATTGTTTTAATCTGTGTTTTCTGTTGATATATGTAGACTGGAGCATTAGTTTGTTTATTTTTTCAGATTACAGCAGTAGCTTAGTTCCAGTATGTGCTGGAAAATTGCTTATTGGACTCTCCTGATCAGAAATCACTGCTGATAGGACATTATCTGTGGTGCTTTTATGATGAAGACTATTAAAGACTGAACTGAAACCACAACCCCATGCCTTTCAGAATTAATGCTCATAGTGAACCTGTCTCGTTCCCGAAAGGTTAATCTCCAGTGCACTAATTCTTTGTTTCTGTCTTGCCAAACATATTTACTGAATTGCACCGGTGGCCTGAGCGTTACTGATTTTACTGCCTCCACATCTAAGGTGAATCTGCAGTACCTTGTAGTTACAGCTGGTACAGATTGCATGTAATCAATTACGGAACATTAAGTATTACAAATATAACAAGGCAAAAAAGGGGGAAATTCAATCCTGAGCTCTCTTCTGGCACATGCCTATAATTAAACACGCGTAAACCTTCCTGAAAGGGTAGTGGGGTGCTCAGCCCTGCAGTTAAGCCTGGGCTCAGGCATACTAAGGGAGACTCATAGCACTGCCAGAGCATAGACTGGGCTCTCCTGCTCTCTCTGCCTCCAGGGTTTGGCTCGCTGGAGACAAGTGGTCCACCTTCTCAGCCTCCCATACTTGCAGGAGCTCATGAGGATGGTTCTGTCCCCCAGTCCCCAAAGACATTTCTGATAGTGGTGTTTAATTAATTGTTATTTGGGATGGCTACTTTGTTACTGCGTGCGTCTGTGTTATGATGTGGAATATCATCCCTATTTATGGCTTGATGGTTGTCAGGATACGCTTGGAATTAAGCACCTGCAGTGGCAATGGTGCATGGCTCCCTGCGGTGGGAAGGCTTGATAGTCTCCTTCGTACTCCCTGCAGTGCTCTGGAGATGGACTAAAGGGTGTTCAGGCAAGAATGAGCACCTCCACCTGTTTTCTCTTCTTGTGCCTCTGGGACAGACAGAGCAGAATAGCTCCGTAGGAGTAATCCCATTGAATTTAATGTGTGAAGTTAAGTAAAGGGGAGGAGGAAGGGGAGAGGGAAAAAAAAAAGAGAAAGGAGGAATTGGTTTTAATTACCACCAAGTCAGTAAAACTGGATCTGAAGGTGCAAAATGGAACTGCAGAATGGAATACCTGAGTCGTTAATGAAAGCAAGTCTCATGTGCACATAAATATTTTGGGGGCACTCTTTCAGACTTAACTGTTGAACTGTAGAGCTGGAAGGAAGTAGATTTTCTTTAAAAAGGATCCAGTGGTAATCCTGGGAAAGGCAGGTCCTTCTTCAGTACTGTGACTCCGTAGCACATGAGATACAAGGGGAGATCAGATATTTATGTGGATAGTAAGAATGTGCAACTATGTTAGAAAAAATAAACATTTTATAAGGAATATAAACTTACTTTCTTCATGTTGCAAACTGGGAATAAGCTGTGGGCAAATTATTCTGTCATGTTTTTGTACCTTATTTGGAACATCCAAAGCTCAAAACTGACAGAAACAGGGTATTAAACTAGGTGAGCTACTGATTGTGGCAGAATAGGAGTTCTTATGTTTCCAAGGGACTGTGTGATATGAAATGCTTAAAATGTTGCCATATTGCTCCACTCTAGAGTTTTGGGGTTTTGTTTGGATTGTTTTCTTTCACTAGACTTTCTCTCAGTATAAATGGCTTTGTTTCTTTGTGGCTTCCTTAGATCTACTGACAAGTCTAAATAATATAAATATTTATAATCTTTCGATATGCAGATTGTAAGTATCATATTTAGTCTCTACAGCCTTTCTCCCGTGGAGCTGTTGTCCCATGTATTTTTCCACAACATAGGGACTCAATCATTTTCTTTTCCACACCTCCAACATTTACTTTTGAGTGTCATACTAGTTTTTCACCTAGTTGAACCCATCTAAACACCATTGCTAAAATCTGATAACTCTGTGTCTTCTCAGTTTAGTGTTGCTGTTGCAGTGAGGTCAGCATAACATTTTCCCTGTAGGTCATAGCTTGCTGAGCAGTGTGGAAATTTATGAATTGCTGGTATTGTGATGTCAGTTAGTAATAAATTCAAGCAAATGTGAAATTTTCATTCTTTCAATCAGATTTTTTCCAGTTTATTATCTACAAAGTTAGGCAGGGCTAGCTAGAAGCAATAAAATGGTTAAATCTATAGGAAGATATTGACTTTGTCTCTTGTCCAGTGATTCTGTCTTCGTGGGTGATCCTTTGCAACAGCAGGCTCATGCCTTCCATTATGGGCATCTCATGCAATTTATCACTCAGGTTTGTAACGTTTAGTTTCAGTACCATTGCTGATCTACTCTTGTCTTGCTTAAATTTACTGACCATTTCTTACAGCTGTTCCAAGTTTTCAGTGAGTCATAAAAAATTGCACATAGGTCAGCTACTGTGAGAAAATAGTTGGTGTTTATTAGAATTTGCCCTAAAAACACAGGCACAATGTCTCTCACAGGGTTTGATCATATTCTTCATCCTTTGTTTGGCGGTTAATAGCTAGTTCAGCTATGAACCCCGTGGTTCTTGGGTTTACCTCTATATTAAGATACATCATCACAAGCAAGTGTTCACCTCTCTCGTGCCTCAGGTCCAAAACAATGAACCACACTCGAGCGTACACGTGTGAATTTATAGCACAGGAAATGAGCATCAGATTATGTGTAAGTGGTTTTGAATATATACAGAAAATTCCTGAGCAGTTAGTCGTTCTGTAGAAGGCAGATTGAGTCAAACTTGTTTTGTCTCCTTAACTCCCATTTGGCTGTTTGTTAAAGCACTGAACAGCAGTGTTACTCAGCATGTGGTCTGTGGATGTCTGGAGGTCCATAAAACATCAAAAGATATTGTGAGAGGACTACTCATTTCAAAAACTGAAACAATCCAGTCCATCCTAATGTACCCATACCTGCAAGTAAGCCAAAAAAAAAAAAAAAAAAAGCAAGGAAATACAAGTGGCAAGTTTTTTTATTTGATTTATTGATTATTTATTGATTTTTAAAATTTCATTTTTAGCTTTAAATTTTACTACATGATAGAAGTGAGACTCTTTGTGGCAGCACTGCACAAAGCACTCCAGGAGTTTTTGTGATAGTCTGGCTTTTCCTTGATGCTGCAGGATGGAGGAAGTTTGCTGGATGTGAAAGGCAGAACAGCCTTGCATACTCTGTGCATTTCGGTTCCTCCTCTCAAAAAGGAGAGCGGCAGACCTGGAAAAGATACAAAGGGGGTAACAAGGAGGATCAAAGAACTTCCCTATGAACAGCTTCAGTAGAAACAGTGACTCAGTGGACTGCACCTCTTTAGTCTAGAAGAGGTGACTCAAGGGGGAGATAGATAGGGCTGAGTCTGAAAAATGGAGTTGCACAGAGAAGGTGAATGTGAAGCAGCTGCTCACTGCTTCTTCTGCAGTAATTTTAGGTTTCGATGAGAGGGTCAAAAGAAACAAAGGGTGAAAAGTCTCGATACAAAATCTAGTTCAGCTGTGAACCTCTTTGGAAGATATAGAAGCAGCTAAATGCTTACGTAGGGTCAGAAAGCAAACAGGCAGGAGAAAAATCTCATATCCAGAGGCACTGCTGCTCACTGCTTCTTCTGCAGTAATTTTAGGTTTCGATGAGAGGGTCAAAAGAAACAAATGGTGAAAAGTCTCGATACAAAATCTAGTTCAGCTGTGAACCTCTTTGGAAGATATAGAAGCAGCTAAATGCTTACGTAGGGTCAGAAAGCAAACAGGCAGGAGAAAAATCTCCTATTATATCCAGAGGCACTGGTTCTGGCTCAGGACACTGCTGAGATGCAAGTTATTTGAATTAGGGAGAACTCTCTTGAATTGTCCCCATGTTTTCTATCCTTGATTCAGGAGTGAGACTCTGGCCTCGCCGTGCTTTGCCTGGGCCCAGCACCCTGTGTCACACATCAGGGACCATATTGCTCTTCAGTGTTTTTTCTTGTACAACCAATGGTCTCCTTGCTGTTGTGCTCCTGATTGTCCACCTGTTTGTCTTTCCTCGGGATCCTCATGCTTCTCAGTGCTTTTCTCCCAGCCCAGGCTTCCTCTGCCTGTTAGAGATTAGAGAGGGTTATGCTGGGGCACGTTCCTTGTCCTTGGAGGTTGTGGAGTGTTTTAGAGGAAATTCGTTTTTTCATAGAGAAGCAGCACACTGTATAGATGTCAATAGGGCTCTGGCAGCGTTTGAATTGCTTTGATTTGCCTGCCTCTGCGCGTGCCAAAATTTATTTAAAAAGAGGAAAATACTGGTTACTTTACTTGGCACAGCTGTCAGTCTATTCTTACCTCTCTGCTGTGCCTTTCGCCTGCCCATTACGTCTACCTGTTGTCTTTGATTTTCTGTGCTAAGCAACCTCTTTGAGAAACTGTGGTTTTAAACAGCCAGTACCATGGAATTGAGACCTCAAAGTAACTGCAAATATTGCAAATAATAAATAATATTATAGCTATGTAATTATCATGTGATACTAATTCTTTTTAAAAGCACCCTTTGTGTCAACCTGGGAGTGTGCTGTGATTAGAGCAGTTCATTTTGCAACTACTGTGTCATCAGGAGCTTTTAAGATGCTGTTTACAATAAAAGGAAATGCAACCATGAAACAAACTGGCAATTATTGTATATGCTAATTTTTGCCTTCTATTTACAGTAGGCTGGCTTCGGTATTGATTTTAGCAGTTGCAAAGCATTTGTTTTGGGCTCAGTTTTGACTTTTTGCCCAGAGTACCCTCAAGCCCTGCGAAGAGAGATGCTGTATACTGCATGGTCTGTTAACTTGTTACGAGCATTGAAAATATGATTGTCTTGCAGTACTCCAAGTTTTATTTTTCATTATGCTAACTACTGCAGAGTCACAAGAGGGATGTGGTCTCCATCTGAAAGAACTCGCCGTTGCAGAAAAGAGAACAGGTTGATGTTACAAAAAAGATGAAGGAAGCTAGGAGCCACAACACATCGGCTGCCTTCCTGTTTTAAGGGGCTAGTTGTTCAATAGAGATCCCACCAAGCCAGACTGTGAAACTACAGGCTCCCCAGCTCAGCAGCAGAAGGAGAATGGTGGCAAAGTCATGTTGCCGGAGTGAGTGACTGAAGAAAGACTTTACTTCAGTCTCTGCTCCAGCTCTGTTAGGGTAAGCTCAGCAGTTATGGTCTGGAGCAGGACCTCTCAGGAGCTATTTAGAGATTTCACCTGTGTTTTTAGATGTAGAAGTTCAGCTTTGCCCCCCATAAAGAAAAGAGGCTTTTGAGAACTGGCCTGCTCTATTCCTGGGGCAAGAAAGGACAATGGGACCTGTCAAAACAGAGGTTGTTGCCTCCTCAAGAGGGTGGTTGTTGCTCAGCAGAGGCTCAGCAAGATAAAACCAGCCTTAACAAATAAAAGATCTGAAAGGAACATCTCTGCAAACACAGTCATAAAAATTTGCTGCAATGTGGTACTTGGAAAACATGCTCGTCTAGTTTATCTTACTTTTCACTGGACGTTGGCTCTCTCACAGCAGGTGAGAGGTGGCAAAATTTCATCCATCTTGAAAATTAGAGTATGCTTTGCTAGTGACTTGCAATTGATCAGATTAGCTAAGTACATTTAGGGGTTTATAATTAAATTTGAAAAGCTGTGTTCTTCAGCAAATGATATTGCACCTATAATTATGGAGTTTTTTTCCCCAGGGATTTAACCTATGCAAAGTTCAGTTTAAGCAAGAAGTCACCTCTTCTGTATAAACATAAAATCTGCATGAGTAGAAAAAGGTTGGACATATTTCTGTGAATAAGTCTAGGGAGACAACTTCATTGTGTTAGATAGATTTAGAATAGATTTCACTGATTTACTCTGATCTAACATAGAAACATAACATTTATTATGCTAAGCCTAAATTATGCAAGCTGTACACATCTGTTTTACAGAACATCATCGACATGATGCAGCCTTCAACATCTTCATCAACATCATGGAATAATTTGCAACACATTTTTTTCAATCTGACATTGCCTTGTGAATAAAATAAGTATTAATCAGCACTTGTATACTGAGTGCCTTTGTTCAGCATATCTGCTTGAACAAAACTATGCAGGGTTCAGAGTCAGCTATGTGGGAGCATGAGTAACTTCTCAAACGATTTCAATACTATAGAGGTTTCCTTTTCTTTCTTTAAGAGGAGTTTAGGGTGCACTAGGTTTCATTTTGACCTTGTGTGTTAGATTTGAATTGTAAATAATCAGATAGATATTTATGACTATTATAATTAAAAGTATGACATAAAATTGATCACAAAGTGATTGCATTTAGTTTCATGTTGCTAGTTAGTTGCAATGATTTTCCTGGTTCTGGTGTTTGTTCTGAAGTTATGATTAGTCAGGATTACTTTTGCCCTCCATTTTGGCTAACAGCAGCACCACAACAGGTTGTGGTACCAGGTTGTGGTAAAATACTGTTCTCTATTTCACAGCACTATGGGAGAGAAATTCTAGTTGAAGAAAGAATGTACAGAGTTGTGATTCTGCTTTTCAAAGCATGGAATTCTGGAAAGAAAATATTTAAATCCTTTTATTTGAGTGTTTTACATGTCAGAAGTATACTGGTAATAAGGGAAAGAATAATAATAATACTAATTTGAGAAATACATGATTATGTGTAGCAACAGATTCTCTAATCTTGCCTTTATTTTTGGGTGTTAATGTGAAGACCTATTTGCTGGTTATTGTGATGATGAGAGATGCTCACTGAGGGGTTAGGGGTGATCACCGCATCCCCTCTTAAGGCGCAGTTGAGGGCAGGTGTGCCACGCTCTGGCCTTGGAGAGAAATCCTGCTTCCTGTGTTTTCTGTCCCCGAGACTCGTTATTCTATAAACGCCCTACTAAGATGTTGTAGCAAGATCAAGATAGATGATATTGATCAGAGGAGCTGAAAAGAAGTCGGTCTCTAAGGCTGGTTGACCAGGAAGGAGAAGTCTTGTTACGGGTGTTCTGAGTCATCACAGAATTAGAGTCATAAAATGGCGGGATGGGAGGAGAGTCAGACCTCCAGGTGTGTTAAAGATCAGTGAATACTAAAGACGAGTTGAGGACAAGAGCATTAATAGCAGATCAGATTCAAGTTCTTGTATCAAGTATGTGACCGACTATGTATGGGTTGTTATGTTAGTGTATGGCTTGGAGCTTGAGCAAGGAGGTAAGGAGAGGAAAAACATGGGGTCACTTTTTTGTGAGCAAGCTGTCACTGAGTCCTTTGTGTTCACTGAAGTTAAACCAATGTGCAATCAGAGGCAATACGTGTAAGTATTGCCTCCTGTGATGTGATCCTTGAACCCTGCTTTTATTCCAGAAAGAATTTGCCTGAATTTAATCATGTGCAAGAATTTGACTGAATTGAATCATGGCATTGCTGGCGACTTCAGGAAAAGTCAGCTCGTTTATGGGACAGAGACAACTGAGAGCCTGAGGTGAAATCCTTTCTTGAAGTCCATGGGGATGCCTGGCCAGATACTGCGTCGTCTTGGTTTTGTGAGAAAGCAGAGAGCATGACATTCATGGGCGCATTAGTTTGTTATCATCTTTCTGACTTGCTCAATTTATCTAGCCAAAAACCTGGCAGTTAATTTCTAGCTTGACCAAAATCCTAGCTCCTGTGTACCTGGTAGAGAACTGCCGGCTCCCCGCTAACTTGCATTTGTGGAGATTATAAGTTACGTGTCTGAAATGTGGAATCTGGTAAATACTTTAGAGCTGATTCTGCTCAGACAGACACCAGATTTACATTAGTTTGACTTTGTTGCCCTGTTTGATGAAATTAGTCCGTTTGAGTGTTTTACATGTCAGAAGTATACTGGTAATAAGGGAAAGAATAATAATAATACTAATTTGAGAAATACATGATTATGTGTAGCAACAGATTCTCTAATCTTGCCTTTATTTTTGGGTGTTAATGTGAAGACCTATTTGCTGGTTATTGTGATGATGAGAGATGCTCACTGAGGGGTTAGGGGTGATCACCGCATCCCCTCTTAAGGCGCAGTTGAGGGCAGGTGTGCCACGCTCTGGCCTTGGAGAGAAATCCTGCTTCCTGTGTTTTCTGTCCCCGAGACTCGTTATTCTATAAACGCCCTACTAAGATGTTGTAGCAAGATCAAGATAGATGATATTGATCAGAGGAGCTGAAAAGAAGTCGGTCTCTAAGGCTGGTTGACCAGGAAGGAGAAGTCTTGTTACGGGTGTTCTGAGTCATCACAGAATTAGAGTCATAAAATGGCGGGATGGGAGGAGAGTCAGACCTCCAGGTGTGTTAAAGATCAGTGAATACTAAAGACGAGTTGAGGACAAGAGCATTAATAGCAGATCAGATTCAAGTTCTTGTATCAAGTATGTGACCGACTATGTATGGGTTGTTATGTTAGTGTATGGCTTGGAGCTTGAGCAAGGAGGTAAGGAGAGGAAAAACATGGGGTCACTTTTTTGTGAGCAAGCTGTCACTGAGTCCTTTGTGTTCACTGAAGTTAAACCAATGTGCAATCAGAGGCAATACGTGTAAGTATTGCCTCCTGTGATGTGATCCTTGAACCCTGCTTTTATTCCAGAAAGAATTTGCCTGAATTTAATCATGTGCAAGAATTTGACTGAATTGAATCATGGCATTGCTGGCGACTTCAGGAAAAGTCAGCTCGTTTATGGGACAGAGACAACTGAGAGCCTGAGGTGAAATCCTTTCTTGAAGTCCATGGGGATGCCTGGCCAGATACTGCGTCGTCTTGGTTTTGTGAGAAAGCAGAGAGCATGACATTCATGGGCGCATTAGTTTGTTATCATCTTTCTGACTTGCTCAATTTATCTAGCCAAAAACCTGGCAGTTAATTTCTAGCTTGACCAAAATCTTAGCTCCTGTGTACCCGGTAGAGAACTGCCGGCTCCCCACTAACTTGCATTTGTGGAGGTTTTAAGTTATGTGTCTGAAATGTGGAATCTGGTAAATACTTTAGAGCTGATTCTGCTCAGACAGACACCAGATTTACATTAGTTTGACTTTGTTGCCCTGTTTGATGAAATTAGTCCGTATTTAAATCAAAAGAGGGGATATGAGAAGCTCAATAACTGTGTGGAAACATACCTAGAATTATTTTCCTACTGTTTGTTTTTTCCTAGGTTTTCAGAATTTTCAAAACAGTTTTTCATACACAAAATAAGCATATATTCTAAATATTTTTTTCATATCATCATTTCTGGAGAAAAAATAACATTTCAAAGGTATAATGAGCCTTGTGATTTTAGACTTCTTGAATATCTAGCTTTATATAGCTCATTCTTAACTGGTAGTGAGTTTTGTTATGTTTGATTTCTAAGACCAGTGTTTGAATTCAGAGTTTGCAAAATGGGCCCTGACATGAAATTTCCCCCTTTCATCATTAGTGGAATTGATTGATGCCTTTGCTTAGCAGAAAGATTGCTACATGGATGCAAAGATTGCACGTTCCTTGCTCTGCTTGAAATGCACCACATCCTATTTAGCTTTTAATGAATTGAAATGGTAGAGCCCTTAGATCCATCACCTTGGGCCGAGTACAGCAGAGGTAACCTCCTTAATTTTTCTGTGGCAAACGACCCTGCCCTTGCACCGCCGGAACTTCATTAGATCCAGTGTCAGAGTTTCTCTCCAGCCTGGGGAGTTCTACTGGGTCAGAACAAGAAAGTGCATGAAATAAATCATGATGTAAAAGAAATCAAAGGGAGGCACTGAGTGGTATGTCAGTTTCAGTCTGAAAAGATTGACTTTGCTTTCTCTGATTTCTGGCCGACTGTGGAAACCACAGCTCAAAGGTTATTACAGAGGAAGTTAAATAATATAATTTCTAGATGGAAAAAAATGCCACTTTGTGAAGATGAAAATCTATTGCTGTGCACAGGGCGAGGAGGCGTTCTGACAGGTGTGTGAGCTGGTGGTGGAGGATGAACCGACCCCCTTCTGTACTGTCTCAGTAACTCCATGGATGGTAGAGGCAAACGTTTTAACAATAGCTGAACTTAAAGCCAGTTAGCTATTCTGCTGCCAATATATCCTACTGTTGGACACACAAGTACTGAAATTATGCATTCTTGGTCCCGTGGCGTCTGGCTGGAACAATTGCGGCGCTTGTTGTGTGATCAGCGTGTTGTTAGACAGAAGAGTCTTTTAATGCAGTCAGCTGAGCCCTGTGTCCGCACTGTTCTTTAGGCACTTCATTTTATAGTTGTGCATACACAAGACGATTGAATCAATTAGCTCCTTGTCTTGCAAACAGGGCACAGCTTTCCAGAAGAGCTGCAAGGGTGTGTCTGAGAGTGAGACAAGCTGGAGATTTCTCTTGGGCAGTGCGTGGGCTGGTTTCAAGTTACTCCATATTTTATTGTCTCCTATTTGCTGAACCTTGGTTTCAAATGATTGTGCTCATTCGCTGTGCTTCTTAAAGGTGTAGGTTCTTTGAGCTTCCCCAGTCCAACACAAGGAAGTACGTATCCTCCATACGTACTGTATCCTACATAAAGCCAGCTAATGATTTTCACCTGGGGGTGTGTACAGGGAGCCAAAAAACCACATCGTTACTGATACACGGTGCAATGATTTTCACCTGGGGGTGTGTACAGGGAGACAAAAAACCACATCGTTACTGATACACAGTGCATAGATAGAAGGGTTAGGCAAGAAAAAATCTATTGGCTGTGTACCTTGTCAAAGAGTAACTATATCATTACTATAATGAGTTCTTTCCTTTTTTTTTGGTAACTAATAGGAACCAATTTAGTAGGAAATACTGCGATGTTTTTCATTCCCATGGTTTTATCATATTTGTCTTACACTGATTGCATATCAGTGTACTTTGCACCCGAATCCTGTGGTGTGGAGCACCCCCCATATTGTGTTAAATGTACATCAAGAAAAAGGCCTTCTTGACAAATGTATTGTGCAAATCAGACAAAGCTACAATGAATTAGACATTGATAATAGATTAGCCGGACCAGCCCTGAAAGAGGGAAATCCACTTTGATGATTTTTTTTTAAATTTTATTTCATTTGTCTCAGCACCCTTGTTTTCCTGTGAAAAGGCTGAGAAAGAAGAAGTATCTCCTACTTCATCTGCAGCATCTAATGTAAAGCTTTAAAAGGGTTTGCCATTTCTTGAAGTTCAAGTGCTCTTTATTATTTTGGCCTGTACCAGTGAAGGATGCCACTATTATTTAGAAAACAGCAGCTATAGAGGTGTTGCTAATAACTTTCTGTAGCCGTGAATTCACAGGTTGACCATATGCTGAGTGAGAGATCATTTCCCTGCTCTGAGAGTGCTCCGAGATCCTTTGGATGAAAGGCACTCCAGTTAGATGAACCATTTTTCCAACTTTGTAATTGTTGTTACCTTCACGATTGAAGAACAGTCAACAAAGAACATTAAAACCAATATTTATAGCCCTGGTGATTGTGAAAGAGGAGCTTCACCTACTTCTTTGCTTGTCTGTGCCCCATGTGTTGAAGTCCAAACACTGAAGACAGTACAAAGAATTCCTATACCAGCCAAACATATAGAGAAAGGTATTCACATTTGAAGCACAGGCATATGTGTTTCAAAACAGTATTTTGTTGTGTTTCCACTTCTTAATTAACTATGAGGGCTTTCTTTTTGTTTTCCTAATAAAAATTGCTTTAGTTTTATAACATGAAAAATGCTCATGTTTTTGATCCATTTGAAATAATAGGCTTGAAGAATTAGGTGTGCATCATGGAAACAGCAGCCTCTGTTTTTTCCCAGGTACAATAGTGTTACTTGACAGTTTTCTGCTTCCAAATCCCAGAGGTTTGGCTGTGCCGTCTAAGGTATCATTTTAAGGGTATGTTTCCCTAACTCAAATTTAAGTGCATTATCCAAACCTCACCTGATTGTCAGAGTAGTGGGAGACTTCTTTTTATAGAACAATAATACAATGCAAGGGTGCATTTTGATACCTTTGTGTTAAAACTAAAGAATACGATCCAACTCTTTAAGTTCTGCCATAGGCGTCTTCAAGCACAACAACGATAAATGAAATCAGTTTGTAAGGTCACTTTTTTCTTTCTTGTTGAATTGGTAAAGAATCACTTCATAATCCTGAGGTTCTTCCGTATGAAACAGAATAAATGTGAAGTTGTACCAAAGATGTCAAGCTGCATTCCTGGTGAGACTTTCCTAAAGCGATCAAGGTTTCTTCTGCTTCTTGCACTAATCATTAATAACTATGCTGCTGTCACAGCTCAAAAACTTTCCTATTGACACTTCAATCATTTTTAAAGATCTTGAATGTTCGGCTTGTATTAAAGTAACCTTTTGCACTCTATTAAAATTTAAGAACTGCTAGATTTTTAGTGAATGCCCAAGCAACTGGATCATGAAAGCATTACCTTGTGCCAAGGGCATGATGCAGAGCACTGATTCCTTTTTAACAAATAATAAGAAGTTTGACTTTTCATTTACACATTCTGCCAATTGCTAACAAGTTTCCATCTTGTTCAAACACTGGATTGATCCTAAGAAATTGAAAATATTGATTTAACCCTCTGCCTGATTTGTGCTGTGGGCACCTGCTAGTACAGTCTTAGCACATTACAATTGCTTGGCTGTAATTCCTCAGGGGACCACTAATAACTACCACATTTGTCTTTTCATCTTCTGAAATTATGCTAGCAGTTGTCCAAGTCAATTGTGATTCATTTGATACTGCTCTCCTTCAAGACATATTGCAACCAAATAGACTTGCTCACCAGTAATATATCTGATGACATAGTTAGTTCTAGTTAATTGACAGAATGATTCAGGCTTTTATGGATGGCATTAATTGGTCCCTGGTGTCCATGCAATAATTGACCAGACAGTGTAGGCTACATTAGCTTCTCATCCAGTCAGAACAGTGGTAAGATGAGGTAAATGTGGTACAAATGATAAAATGGCTATATTTTAAATCAAACATTTATAAACTATAGAAGTGGGAGATTGTGGCATCAAGAAGGTCTGAATAATGGGAATACATAAATGTCCACATTCAAGGGTTGTGTTTTCTTTTTTTTTCCCCCCACCCAATTAACACATGTGGTAAGTCACATTTAGATGCCTTAATGGACTCTGTTTGAATCGTGGTTTAATGTGTAAAGCAAAGTAGACGGAAGGGCTGCTAGTGGTGTTTCAGCTTCTGTGTGTTTATATGGAACAATTTTAAGCCTTGCATTAAGCATTAGAAGGAAGTTAAAGGTGGGACAGCCCCTTGCTTTTACACTAGGTCCTTATTTTATTTTATTTTTCCCTCAAAGAAAAGGAGATGTCCTGTGGAAGTACTTTGGCATATTCTGAGTGTATAAGAAATGCAGAGCCTATGCTTGAATAAAATGTGTAATTTTTTTTAGATAAAGTGGGATAAACAAGAAAAGTCTTGGTAATACAATACTAACTTGCTGCAGCCATTCTTGAAGAGGAATCATCCAGTGATTTATTACCTCCTACTTTTCTTACTCCCTGTTTTGTGTAAGAAAACCAGAAAGATAAGGAAGGAGTGCCTTCTCGATGTGGCTGTTAAACTCTCAGGTTTAGAGGAATGTGACTGAAGAGAGTCATGGAATCATAGAATATCTTGAATTGGAAGGGACCCATAAAGATCATTGCGTCCAACTCCCGACTCCTTGCAGGACTACCTAAAACTAAACCATATGAGTTGAAATAAGTAGCAGTACTGGTACCATAGAGTTTTTGAGTTTGAGCTGGTTTAGGGATGGGCCTGGTGTTGCAGGCCTATCACATGGTTTATGGTGTGCCTGTCAGGTCATACAGGAAGAAAATATTAAATACACACCCATTGGAAAAAAAAATAAAAATTGGTGGATGGTACTTCATCTCTGTATATTTTCTAGTGCATTGCCCAATTTAGTTTTTAGTGCCTCAATATGGAAATTCTTTGGAGCTTGTTTTAAATCCAGAAAGTATTTTCTTGCTTAATATTTAAATTTTGCTGTGTTAAGATCTGTGTATATTCTCACATATCACCAAAAATAATATATCTTGCAGGACTACCTAAAACTAAACCATATGAGTTGAAATAAGTAGCAGTACTGGTACCATAGAGTTTTTGAGTTTGAGCTGGTTTAGGGATGGGCCTGGTGTTGCAGGCCTATCACATGGTTTATGGTGTGCCTGTCAGGTCATACAGGAAGAAAATATTAAATACACACCCATTGGAAAAAAAAATAAAAATTGGTGGATGGTACTTCATCTCTGTATATTTTCTAGTGCATTGCCCAATTTAGTTTTTAGTGCCTCAATATGGAAATTCTTTGGAGCTTGTTTTAAATCCAGAAAGTATTTTCTTGCTTAATATTTAAATTTTGCTGTGTTAAGATCTGTGTATATTCTCACATATCACCAAAAATAATATATCTCTTTCTGCTTTTGTTCTGTCTTCATGCAACTCAGCTGTATTCCTTCACACCCACAGACTGCAGCACTCTTGGCTGCTCTCCCCACCTCCGTTTATCAGCCCCTCTCCCACTCACCCGCGGTGGGTGCATCCTGCTGCATGCTCTCCAGTGAATGCAATGTAGTGCTGGAGCTGGCCCACAAACCTCTCCACACATAATACCCACAGTCCTCTAGATTACAGCCTTCTGAAGCACACAAGAAGGACTTTTACTGTGATTTGTAGGAAATGAGTATGTCAATAACAGGTAGGTTGAGCTGCTTTGGGAATAGTCTTCACTCATAACACAGAGATTGCTGTATTAATAGAGAATGCTAGCCATCATCAACTCCGATCACTTTAGTCACTTGTTCCACCCCTTTTCACTACTCTATCCCTTTTGCTTAAATTTTTCTAAATTGCAAACTTGTCACAACATAGATCATACATTCCTTCAGCATCTAGCTCTTAGAGGGTACTGCCAAGAACAAACAATATAAACAGTCGTTGCCCTGCTTTAATTTTTATGAATTGTTGAATGTCCTGAGCTCCCACTGATTTCAGTCTGCTAGTGGGAATTGAGGGCATTCAGAGATTGCTGGGAGATTCGGTCTTTACACCATGTACATGCTGATTGCAAGGTCTCCACTTCGTTGTAACTTCTTCACAAATCAATCTTTCCAATCTACTACTAATTTACTGCTCTTCCAGATGCCTTCAGCATGCTGGTATTTTTTTTGGAACTGGACCCTGCATTTGTGTTGCAGGTTGAGCGGGTTGATAAAGGAAAAATGAGGGAAAATCTTGACCAAAAACAATCTTGTGGAAATGCATCCATTTCTTGTGAAATGGTCCATTTCTGTGTTCTTGGATTTGGATGAGACTGTTCCTAGATGAAGTGGTGTAGTTTCTTTGTTCCTGAAAAAAGTGTTTGATGTTTCTACTTGAGGCCTGTTCCTACATGGCTCAGTGGGTATTTCTGCCTTACTGGATGTAAGCATATACCATCCTTGGGTTCAATATAATCTTCTTGGGAACACAAAAGGCGTTACATTTCCATAGGTCACTTTAAGATTATGATCCTTCAAAATACTAATTTTATGCAAAAGGGTATTATTTCTTGATAAAGAACCCTGTCCACTGGTTAGGTCAAATTTAATATAATCTGTTATTGGTTATATTGGATTTTATGTTGTAGAATGCAAAGCTGAACTTTTGGGCCAATGATTTCTACTGAGCCCAGTATTGAATGCAAGATGGTTTTATTTCCCACACTTTAGGAAAAATAATAGACATTTATAGGAGACAAAACAGGATTTTTTTGAGTTTATTTTATGTTGTGACAGCAATTAATTCCCATCCACCCCCCCCCATTCCCTAAAGAACGGTTTCTGTTATCTTTGCTTAAGCACAACTATGGAACTACAAGTTTAGAAAAGAAAATCTTTTTGAAGAGGAAAACCTCTTGATCCACTTTAGTCTCTTGTTCTTTTCCTGTGGTCTTCACTACTTGTTGCAAAAATAGAGGATCTAGATGGCTGAGATGAATTTTCTATGCCCACAGTAGACAATCATGTTGAAAATGTCATAAGCAGCTGAGCTTTAAGTTCAAATTTGAATAAAACAGTGAAACAGGACTCGCTCTCTTAAACTTTCTTTTGTCCGCAGCTCCAAAGCAGTCCACAAATGTCTGCCTGTCTGTTTTCCCCAGTCACTTCTGCAAACCCTTTGCTGAATGTTAACTGAACTGTGAGAGAAATGATGCTCTTTAGGAAATGTAAAACAGGAAAGTGGGTAGATGGGAGAGAGACCCTATGAGTATCTTGCTGGGGAAAGGCTGAACATCAAGCCTTGGGAGGTGAGGCACCAGAATCCATGCAAAAACTTATTGTCAGGACCCAGAGCCGTAGGAAACCAGGCCTCCTGGGCTCTGCTGCTCACAGAAGCACTTGTTCAAACCTATCGTTGCCAGCAATGCAAGGACAACTCTCAATTTAAGAGATAATGCTGGCACTGTGGGTGGAGGATGACAGTCAGCGGCTCTTCAGCAAAGGTGGAGAATAAGAAAAGGCAATTTCAAGTGAGAGACCTTGATCCTGCCACAACATGATCCTGTGCCTCCCCTGTGCAGTGTGTGTACATAACACCACCAAGTACCTGCCTGGTAGCTATAGATGAGCCCACCTGCATTCTCTCTTGTGCAAATACCTGGATATTTTCACCTCTCTCCAACAGGCAGGGAGGAGCCTTTGGGGTTCTTGCTTGGGAAGGTACAGAAATAAGGTGGACAGGGATCTGATTTCTGTGGAGATTCACTTTCTCAGACACACGAGTCAAAGTATTTGCAGTGCTCAGAGAATCCGCAAATAATCCAGGTGTAAAAGTTTGTGAATTAATTTTTAGAGCTGCGGTTTAACTCATGTTCACCCTTGAAAGACCTTACTTGTGCACATAAAAATGTCTGACATCTTCACTTCTTTTTTATCTGGAGAATAAAAAAGAGCTCTTTGTCCAGGTAAGAATGGGAAAAGATGCAAACAAAAGCCTACCATAATGTCAGATGTTACAATAGAACATAAATACTAGGATGAAAAGATCTGTGTTACTGAATTTTAAAAACTTTTCTATAAATTGGCTTACATTTTAATTGAAGTCTTTAATTAATCTTGTGGAAGTGAAAAGATGAAGGAGAAGCCAGAGCGATCGTTTTGAAAGGACTGTAATGACACCTTTGTTTTCAATGTATTAACTTGGGTTTTAACAAGACTGGAGTATCAAGCACTGGCAGGTGCGGCAGGCACTCTGGGTGAGTGAGTGCTGGGAAGGCTCAGGCGGTTCAGCTTCAATCATGATACTACAGCACGGCAATGATTTGCCCTGTATAGATTTGAAAAGGTGTTTGCCCATATTGACTCGTCTTAAGTTTATGGAAATAATTGCCTTGGCTGTTTTCTGTTTCATCAAACGTGCACACTCTGCACCTTGAGTCTTCAGCTATTTGTAGCGGCTGCAGTAGCAGAGATTCAGTTCTCTTCCTAAGTATTAATGTGGAACAGGGAGGGAACCATTTATGTTACTCAGATCTATATTTCTTTCAGAAAATGCTATAGCATAACTGCAAGCCAAGTGTCTGATGTGATTAAGAAAACATAGTTTCAGGAATTTGCTTTAATGCTTCTAAAAGTGTTCTTTTGATATCTGAGGCTTATGTTGTACATACCCCCTTTGGGAGCACCATAAGAAAGATTTGAAGACATGGAAACTGTTTCTTGAGATAATGGATGAAAGCTTATGTGATAAAACTGGCATACAATCATTTTGGTTGCCATTAGTTTAGTGCTCTCCTCAGCCTTCATTCTGCTAAGTGTATCTCAGAAAGAAGTGTCACTTCGTGCCCCTGGCCCTGCAGAAGTAGGAAAGTTCTCCAACTGGAGTGAGGGATGCTGACATGTCTCTGTTTCCTTAATAGACTTTCTGTTTCATTCTGGATTTTGAGCAAAACTGTTTTTCTTGCTCACGCTCAAGATCTTGTTGTTGGTGTTCTTCCAGATGTGAGACAGAAGGGACAACTCTGCTTTGGACTCACCATCTCCCATACGGTTTTCGTCTTCAGCAAAAGCTTCAGGTTAACATCATATAACAAAACACCTGCTTTGAGACTGTGGCTTTCACTGTAAATAAAAAATCAGTGGGGACTGTACAGCATCAACCTTCTGATGATTCCACCTCTGTCTTCTTTTTAGCACCACTGTGCTGAGCCTTTGCATAAATTTTTTGTTTCCTTTTTTAAAAACAAATGCACCAGGGAATGAAAATTCATTCCCTTGCATAAGATTTTCTAGCTTTAATTTTTCTACTATTCTAGTAAGAGCTGGGAAGGTCATTAATTGCAAGGCATTCTTTAGCATTGATTCCCACTTGAAAGCCTCATGCCTGAGAGTACAGCGATCCCAGACAGCCATCAGAGAGATTGTTCTGCTTCGGGCTTGCTGAAGCTGTCCTGGAGGTAGTCTTGGAATGTCCTTTTGGCGTGGGCTTGCCATCTCTGTGAACACCCTGCTAGATGTGAGGGTGGTCTCCTGCACAGAAAGCTGTCCCTGCTGCTCGCTGGTGCCCATACAGTGGGACAGGTCCCTTGGATGTCTGATGGTGCAGCAAGTTGTCTTTACGGCTACAAGAGGAACTTGATCATGTTTTTCCTTTTATCTTCTATGTTCCTTTTAAATCTCTGTTTTCACATCCGTGGCTGTTCTGAGAAATGCCATGGCAGCAATTCTTCCACTCCTTTGACTGGCTTTCTACAAGTGAAAAGTTACTGTTTGCCAAGCCAGGTTTTCTCACTGCCAGGGTACAGCGTCTGGTAGGGATGCAGCCCATAGTACTGCTGTTGACATCAGTATGATGAGTATTAATCCCCTGGGGAGGGCTGCAATACCGTCTCCTATCTGGCTTAAAAAGAAAGGAGCAGAAAAGCAAAAAACAGATCTCTTAAGTCCAGGCAAGGAGGCCACACATGCTTTAATGACAGATACTTTTTAAAGCTTGTTTGCGTTTGGGTGATAATGTACTTTAGTATAGTAGGGGAAATGAGAAACTTCACACATGGCATCTGGAAATCCTTGTGGCTCACTACCCTCCTTGACAGCAATAATGTGGCTATAAATTTCCCCCAACAGAAAACATGTAACTGCATCAGCCATACCAGAAACAACCTTTCATTTTCTTTTAAATGAATGTGTTGTTTTAAATCTCAGCTTTTTAATAGCTTCATATAAACATTTGTGAGCCCCTGAGGTAAGTAAGTATATTTTTACTTCTAGTTCTTATGTCATAGAATCATCGAATCATTTAGGTTGGAAAAGATCCTTAAGATCATCAAATGCAACCGTTAACCTAACACTCCCAAGTCCACCAGTCCTTATGGAAAATCAGCCTATGGCTCAATTTAGTGCCTGGAGGGGTGAGTCCTGATATATTCATATGCATCTCACAAAAGATGATGGGGATGTCACTCTTGCAAGCGCTCTCGATAAGTCTGTGCAGGACTAACTTAATCTCTTCATGTGTATGTTATAGCTCTGCCTAGTGTCAGGTGGAATTTCTTTGGCTGAGCCAATGACCATTTCTTTATGTCTTTTAATAGCAAAAACCTAGTGTGTGCTAAAATGTTGATATTGGTACGATTGCCAGGTTAAGGATGGATTTGCCAGTTGCCTCGGTGAAAATGCCTTCATGACGAATACATATACTATAAAAAGATCAAAATATAGTAGAGTGCTTGGAGGTTTGTAAAACTAAGAAATTTGGTGCCAGGTGGGCTTGACAGAAGTTTAGGTACAGTATAGCACTCTGTACACTGCTTGTGTTTTAGTACATCAGGAGATGACTCTTTCTGTGCTTGCATAGGCAGAAACTTGTGAATTAGGAACGGGGATGCTGACCCATTGCCACTGATCTGAAACGTCCCTTTGCCAAGAGACTCATCTGAATTCATGCAAGTGTCAGAAGATTGAAAACAACTATACAGTATTTGTTGGTCTCAGCTGTGCTCCAGTGAAGCTCAGAACCAGTCCCTCACTCAATACTGCAGTTTTCCATGTGTCAAGATGCACCCGTCTGGCCACTGGCTAAGTAGAACTGAGATCTCAGCTGTGCTCCAGTGAAGCTCAGAACCACTCCCTCACTCAATACTGCAGTTTTCATGTGTCAAGATGCACCCATCTGGCCACTGGCTAAGTAGAACTGAGACGCAGGAGTTTTGTTCAGGGTTTTTCCCATTAGGAAGATGTGCCTGCAAAATAACTTTGGCATGGTGTCTGTGCCTTCATTAGGGTAGAGCCTCTGTGGTATGGGCTGAGGTAGAAGGGCAGCGGTCTTTAAAGCTGAACCAATGTGGGATGGAGGTTTATCCTGGAACCAGGAGAGGGAGAGTGCGCATTGAGAGAGGGGAGAGAAAAGTGCATTAAGAGCCATCTTTCAAAAGAAAAATTAAATCCTTTTAAGCTCTAGAGACTACAGGTATCCATATCAGCAGGTTAGACTAAACAGATGATAGTCACATGAGCAAGCTGAGAGCTTGGTAGGGGTAGATATCTCTAAGTGGCATTAATAAATGTTGAATGCAATTCCAGATCTGTGTGGTTTTAAGCTTTCCTTCTTTGCTGCCACACTCACAGCTCCTGCCAGTGCACCCCTTGTGAGTCTAGTGGTGTTAGCTGCGGGGACTGCACTGGGACGTGTCCCTCTGTCCTTGTCCTAATGCCAGCCCTGGGCCTGCAGCCCCTAGTGAGGCAGGTTGGAGCTGAGAAGCAGAGTCCTTCTGCTCCTCCTGAGATGTCCGTTGTTGCTGTTGGACTGAAAGCTGCTGGCAGCTGAGGCTGTTGGGTACGATAACCGCGCTGGCATGGATGCGGGTGGAGGGGAGGCTTATCAGGTAGAAAGTGGGATTGATCTTTCATGCAACTTTGTCGCCAGGATTTTTAGAGAATTAACCTCTATAACAGGCAAAAACTGTAAAGAGAATATAGGGAGTCAATAAGGGAACCCAGCAGAGCTGCTGCCGGAAGGCCAGTCTCCTATCCCAGTCCCATGGCAGTGGTACTCAGCCACAAAGCAACCGGACTGCAAAATTGCTCTCCTACTGCATCAGGCTTAAAGAAAGTGGGATTAGGAATTATGCATGAAACTGTGCCTGCACTCCATAATTTATTTATCCAAAACAAACAAAGAAAAGGTTTCCAAATGTACACGTTTTGGATAAATGTTATGTAAAGTAAAGGCATGAGCTGGGATGCAAAAGTAGTGATTTACTATAGAAATAAAGAAGTGGTAAAAGGATTATAAATAACTGTAATTTTCTTTTGGTTCTCTGGCATGTGTTGCCCCTTAAAAATTATTTTTAAAAGAGCCTTTCCATCATCCAAAGCAACCACTTTAAGGAAAATAATTTATAAAGGGAATTACAAATGTCAGGACTCTCATAGATTTGGAGAAAATTTTTCTTAATGATTCTCCAGGATAATCCTCCACATTTTGAAAGGCCCAAATGGGTGTTTTCAATGATGATGCTATCAGCAACACAGTATTTGCACTGTTTGGGATGTACTGTGGGCTGATGGAGTCAATGGAGGCTGCGGAGCCTGGGGCAGAAAGAGTCAGGCAGGCATTTTTCACTGTGATGAATGAGTAGGTTACGGGGAACACTTCCAAATTCAAACGAAATACATTATGGTGCAGTGTTACTTGATTACTCAGCTCTTCATTGCTGTCTCTCGTAGCTGAGCTTCAAAATAAGCAGCAGTATCTTCTGTTCTTCAACAGCCTGTTGTGTTCTCATACCTGAGTTCAGGGTGGCATTAAGGTTTCTTTTTGACCCCTTGAGCTGGTGTCCTGAGGAGCCTTCAGAAGTGCAGGGATACCTTTCTTCTCCACTTGAGCTCAAACGTCATTGACCCAAATGGGATCAGGAGGGAGGCAGGAATGAGCAACCGATCTGGACAGGGTTGTATCACATCTGGAAGTACCAACATGTTTTTCTTTAGATTAAAAAAAAAAAAAAAGATTTAAAGGAGTCCAAATTTTAAGCAATTTTAAAGTTCCCAATCTTAAATTCCCAATCCCAATTTTAAGTTCTAAGACCAGGTTTGCAAGAAATTACTTACCCTGTAACTCAAGTATGTTGTGGGTCTCTCTTGTGGGTTCGTAATTGGAGCAAAATATTTATTGTACTGTAGCTAGAATGACATCGTTAGCTATAAAGTCTCCACAAAATGTTACTTTGTGCTTGTGAAATAACTTGGAAACCAAGGTTAGTGTTGGATGTATCCCAAGCTCTTTCATATGCTGGTCAAATGTTTCTCCACTTGGCCCATCTGCTGTCAGAAGCTGTCATTTAACACAAACTGGGTCCAAATACCCTGGATATAATGCAAATTTAAATACCTCTTTGCACCTGCTGTGAAAATAAAGCATCTTAACTGCATGGGACACAGACACCAAATAATTCATAAGCTATATAAACAGTTTGTGCAAAGAGCTACACGAAATGCCTGTGCAGGGTCTGTGGAGGTGAAAACAAAGACAGTTGGTGTGGTCCTCCCTCTCCTGCAGATGAACTCCCCCTCTCCAGAAGCTGTATGGTGGGAACCCATCCCTGCCTGTGTTTTAGATAGCCTCTAGATCTGGCCAGAACCCCCATCACTGAGTGAGAGAAGTGACCTGCTCTCTTAAAATCTCATTAGAGTAAATGCTGAGTTGAGGAATCATGTCACAGCTTTTCCCATTTGTAATGTCATCAGTGAAAGAAATTTACTTCCTTAATGCCTCAGCTTTGCTCTCCATTAATGCTGCTATAGGACATAGTGGAATATATCACCAGTTTGACTGCAGTTCACTGTTAAAATGGGGAAGAAGTTAGAAAATATATTTGGTAGTACAAAGGCATGTTTTTAAAGTTGTAATGGATTTTCTGGAGGAAGCTCGCTGTCTGCAAATTAGATATGTGAGCCTTAGAAAGAGGGGGACAATTGTTTGACAGACAAATCTTGGTTGCTCTCTGTAGGAGTGAGGGGAGATGGTCCATGGATGTTTCTGGAGTTTCTACATCTGTTTGCCTGCTTGTGTGCGCCGACTTGTTCATACAGATTTCTTTCAAAGTTATATTGTATAAACAATATAATGCTATTCTGTATGGCGAGTCTTTCATTATGTTACTTTGTGCAGCCATTTCTGAGTCTTTTAAGTAGCATCACTGTGTGCAATATGAATCTAGCCAAAAGAAATGTGCAGTATTTCAAGCATCTGCCTCTTACAGTTCCTGAGTCACAGGCTCATACTCAGAACCTCAGTGAAGCATCAATACAAAAAATTTACTTTAAATTGTGGTCTTTTTGATCATCTCGCTCTGAACTCAAAACACTTTTTTGAGGTATATGCAGTTTAGAAACATGTAAGTATTAAGATACACATACAGTTTAAAGCAGTTAGAACATTGTAGTATTGTCATGTTTTAATATTAAACATGTGGAAAAAATGATACTGTTGTAGTGATAGTTAAACTGGATTTCTTAAAGAATAAACAATAGAAAGCAAACCAGCATCCAGAATTTCTCCTCTGCAAATAAGCATTACTTAAACAATTGTAACTCCTTTTAAAAATGAACTTCATTTTGCGTAAGAGAACAAACAGAGCTGAAGCCACCTACTGAGAAATTCTATTTTGCTAATTTTTATCTATTCTAATGCAAATAGTGGTTTTAATCCCCTTAACTCATCCATCATGCATGACAGGTCAGCCAGCCCATTGTCTGTGTATTTGAAGGATTCCTGTCCAAATCAGACTTTCTGTCAGTAGCACTGGGTAAGAGTCTTCTCCTTTTTGAACTGTGCATATGGGTGAAAAATTGCAGCTACCTTGGAAAACAACACAGCAATTATATATGCACACAGAAGTTGCACAGGGTCTTTGCAGATAGGTTACTAAGAGTTCCTATCATAGCAGGGGAAAAAAAAAAAAGAATGTCAGATTAAGGACATCTAGGTTTTTGTATAATCTACTAAACATCTGTAGCTGATCCAGAGAGATGGCAAAGGTCAAGTTTGGGGATTTTTTTTCCTATGGGGATTTCTTTGTATGTTCTGAAGCCTAAAAATTGCTGTTTGTTTTGAAATGCATTTTTGGTTGCAGTAAAACACAGTTTATAGTAAGTACAAAATAATATAATTACAAGGGAGTGAAAAATTTCCATGTATTTTTGTAGCATTTAAATTTTAATTAAATGGGGCTTAGAGTAAATTATAAAACCTTCTTTTGTTGAGACAACTGACACTGACAAAATATTAATTAATGAATATTCAGAGAGATCTCTGGATCACTCTTCTTTCTCTTTGAAATATGTTCTGTCTGTGTTTTTAAAAACTCAGAAGAAGAAAATTAATAAACATTGCTTATGTGGAATATTTCCCAGAGTGAAGAGCTGCCAAATAGAATCCAATGCATTGCATTAGTGTCAATGAAGACTTCTGAACCAGATGTGTCTATGGGTCTTTTTTTATTGTTTTCTTTACAACTGAAGCTGGGATAAAACCCAAAAGGTTAAGACTTGACATGAGGAGAATATCTTTCCGTGCTACTATTAGGTCATTTCCCTTTTGCTGTATAAATTAAATTGTGGTATTGCTTCAATCTGGGATCATTTTATTGTTGTTGTTTTTAATACAATACACAAAAAGTTCTTTTCTTTGGAAGTATCATTATGATATAACTTCAATGAGTCATTGTAATTGTTCGCTCATTAGCATCCAAAGGGATTATTTCGGTTATTTTGTTTCTTGGATCTTTTCTTTTCCTTTCCTTGTCCTCTTGGGCAACCCAGTTACAGTACACTTTGCAAGCAGTTAATTTGTGTATAATAATACTTAAGTGGCTTATTGTAATCTTGTGTGTGTGTGTCTGCATACACACACCCCACTCGGGCAGCCCTTATAACCCATTTTAGGAACCCTGCGGGCTTTGTCTCCTCCCGGTCCTGTCCTGGGATGGCCACTTTTGTACGTGGTCACCACCTAAATTCAGAGCCTTGGCCTTTGAAGAACTTGGTGCAGACTTAAGCAACAAGGAGGTCTAAGACACTCAGGGGTTTTTTTGTCCCCATCCCGCTCCCCGGGGGATTGTGGGGACCTGCCCCTGTCCTTGGCTGCAGGGGAACTGGGCAGCACCCACCGCCCACCCAGTGCCCGTGCAGAGATGGAAATCCTGTGTTTGAGGCAGGTTTGAAGCTTATTATTTTCTCTACAAAGCAAGTGAAAAGCAGCTCCCGTTCTCTGCCACAGGGCTGGGGGAATTTTCTCCTGCCTTATGTAACCATTTTTTAAAGGCTGCCTAAACTGAGTGGTCCCACAGTTTTGCAGGTTTGGGCTGGGGAATAGTAAATTCCATCGATAGGGTCTCCCATCTTTACTTTAAGGCATTACATATTCTGCTGTTTAACAAGGGAAAAAAAAAAAAAAAAGGAAAAAAAAAAGTGGAGGGGGATCAAGGGAGTGTTTGCATTGGCTCGCTTGGCAATTAAAAATACATAAGTGAAAGAATTGCCATGAACTTGCCTAAAGGGCTATAATAAATAACATCCTGCATAACTAGTACATAAAATGTGCTCTATGGTTTTGAATGAAATGACTGTGTTTGTTTTTAGGGTTGTTGGTTGGGGCTTTTTTTTCAGAGTCGTAACAGAATACAAATAGGCTTATGTTTCTGTAATTGCGGTAAACATATTTTAAAAATCACTGTTTGATCAACTGTAAATATTACCAGTTCAGAGGTTAAATGCTGTTGTTGAAGTCATTCAGGGAAATCCAGCAGAAGTGTAAATATGGCAGAAAAAGCTAAACAATATGGCAAAGGAATATTTGCTGACTTAAGAGTGCAGGATCAACACCAATATTTTTCCAGTGATGCTAAACCTCTTGTAACTGCTAAATTGGATTTGTAGTTGAATGAAGTATCAGCTGCTGTTGGACAAGCCCATAAAGGCTGGACGGCTGGCCTTTTGTAGGCAGGGCTTAAAGGACGATTGATATGTTTTAGCACTTTTGGGATTATTGTGATTAGGAGGAAGCCATTCTGAATGATAGAGAAAAGGGTGTAAAAAACACAGTCCACAGCTGGTAAGCAGCATGTGTTTGCTATAAGGAGAGGTCATGACTAGTTGATCCTGCTGGTTCTGGCATTGATTGACAGTCAAGAAAACTTGATATTATGAAGCAGACCCTTCTTTTTTCTCCCCGCTTTTTCTCTTTCTTAAAGAAATGATGTTTCACTTATGTAAAGCCAAAGTATTTTCAAAATCTGGAACACTCACCAGTTGCAAGAGAAATGTTCAGAGACACAGCTGCAAGTTTGAAGGTGTTAAAATATCATCTAGAAATTAGTATTCAACCCATATCTGTGAGAACAGTAGATAGGAGTTACAGAATTAGCTCTGGTGATTCTGTGTTTGTCTTTTTCATATGTGTTAGTATTAACTAAAACCCTCTTTGCCATGTAGTAGAAAATTTATGCTAAGTATGTGGAAATTTCAAGTTTGCTGAACTTGTTGACTATTATGCCTCTGGTATATCTTAAGATATTTAGCGAGGAATGATATGTGTAAAAAAATATTTCACTATCTGGAAAACAGTTTTATCATTTTATTTCTATTTAACACCTGCCCCAGAAAACATGTAGGCTATTTCAGCTTATCTCCGCTACCCACTTGGAAATGTAGAGCTTCTTTTTTTCTTTTTTTTTTTTTTTTTTTTTTTTGTGAGCAGCCATCCGAAAGCTCGCAAATGCACATTTAAATAGTTGGATCTCTGACTCTTTCTAGTGGGGCTGTACCTCTTTCAAAATTTGAGTTTAGCATACCACACAGGAAAGAACACAAGCTTGCCAACTCCCGCTGAGCGTTTTTTCAAGCCTGTGAAAAGAATGAATTATTCAGCAGTAAGCATGCTTACAGCTGGCCATTTGGGAGCTTTGATGTGCGAATCAGGCGGTTGCATGAATGCCCTTATTGTCATGTTATGTGTACACAGTGTGTGAATTATTGAAAATAGTGAGGCCTGAGCCTCATCTGGTAGAGATTACAGTGCAGGCATGCTGGGTGAAGGTCTGTAATTGAAAATCCCCAGATGCTGTTTATTTGGCCTATGTCACGTGGCCTTCTGCAGAAAGCTTGTCTGAACAAAATGCTGCCCGCCTGGGAAGCGCCGCCCAGCCCCCTCCGAAGCCCTCGCAAAACCCAGTGTGCGGACGACTTAAACACCTGCCCATAATATTTTTAAAAGCTTAAATTAGATTTGCCTATAACGTTTAAATAGAGGATGCCTTACTTAGGGGTTTAAACTGCTTAGCCAGTTGTTGACTTGCAGAGCTCTTTTATCTACAAGAGGCTTTTTGTTAGCCAATTTAGCTTCAACGCATCTTCAGAAGGCGGCACCGGCAAATTTTAGGCGAGCTCTCCCAAAGCCGGATATTCTGCCGGCAAAACGGACTGGAAAAGTGCCGGGGCTGAACACTATGGTAGAGCAGATCTTCCACTGCAGACCATGAGCAGTGCTGCCCATGGCCACCTTCTGAGGAAGGAAAACGTTCCAACCAGCCCACCCCTCCGACGATGTCTGCACTCGGACCCCCGAGACACAGGGTGGGATCTGGATCCGGCCCATGCTCAGCAGCGAGACAAAGGGCTCAGTGCAGCTCATGGCCTCTCGGAGGAGAGCGCTTGTCTGGGGTGCAATGAGCTTGTCAGTAGGCTCCTCGTCAAGCCAAATTCCCACTAACTCTCCAAATTTGGTGCCTGGGCACACGTGTGGCACTTTGCGATCACCAGGCTGACGTAGCAGCTTTGAGCAGAGGCGACCAGAAACGGAGTTTACCAAAACCAGCTTTGCCATGGTGAAAATACAGCCATGAGCGTGATTTGGGAGATGAAATGTTTGTGCAGGTCTGTCCCCAGACTTTGTGCTAAGGATGTGAAATGCCTATTTCAAGCCACAGTCTTGTAGAATTTGGAGAAATTCATAGCACACCATTATCAGAAAAGAATAGGCTTTTCTGCTTGGTCATTACTTGGATTATTTTGCTGAGTATGAAAGCTTTTTAAAATTAGCTGTTCATTTTCAAATTGCTAACCGGCTTGATTTCCCACACTTGTCTATTTTTATCACATTTGGATGGTGCCTATTACTGGGAGCTGGGAGGGCGGAGGTTTAATTTGTGTCATTAATGTTCTAAATAAAGATGCCCGCCTGCCACAGGGCTGGCGGCTCCGCCAGGACGTGATGCACCGGCTCGCTGCCCTGCTGCTGGCGGGGACCGGGTTTGAGCAGCGATGCCTGTGGCCAGGACCCGGGGAAAGGGACCCGGTGTGGCTGGGGACACGTCCACAGTTCATATAGGTCCTGATAGAGCTGCTTGTGGTGGCCTGATGGCTCAAGCACACAGGTGGTGGTGCCATTTTTGGCCCACGAAGGGGTTGCCAGGTATGTCCTTATCACCCAGGGGGAGATTTTCACCTTTGGAGGCCTTGCCCATGCTGGGTGAGTGGGGCCAGACCAAACCTCTGCACCAAGGTTGGCTCCCGGGAGCCTCGTGGAGACCTTTGTGGGGGCTGATGCTTGGCTGCTTTAGCATGTTGTTGGAAATACCGTTAGTGGGGGAGGCTTCCCCACATAAGGGCTCTCTGTTAGAGCAACAACTGCCTCCCCGGAGGAGAGGCGGGTGGGAGCCTCCTCTCTTTGCAGCTGCTTCTACTTATTTTGAACAAGAAGAGCAAAAATGTCAGTCCTCCATGCTGCCTGGGGGAGGTGTCCAGGATCACCACACACTCCCTTGTTCAGGGAGATGCTCCTCAGGGATGGGCCAGTTTCGTAGGATGGAGGAGCCTGTGTCCTGATGGTTGGCAGGAGCAGGGCTGCCCTTGGGCCCTAACCATTCCCCTGGGGGGGACAAAATGAGGCTCTGGCACCCCACAAAGCCTCGCAGATTTTCTAGCACTTGCACCGTTTTCTAGCTGAACCCCCTTTTTACTTCATGTCACGATTAAAAAAGATGTTCTGTTGTGTAAAATACCTCTTTCTCAACATCAGTCCGAGGAGAATTATAGTTTGCAGTTGCACTAACAGTACAGAAAGGCATGACAGATAAAGCCTGAATTTAAAAGGAGAAAAAAAACCCCTACAAAATCATACAAGAAGCCTATATAAAATATTTGTTGTGGTCCTCTCCTGATCCTTTCAAGATCCTTGCAAAAAGATTCCTGCGCTGTGAGGATGTTTGATCTGACTGGGCACCTCCCCACGCCTCTCTTTGATACTTGAACCAAAACATTCAAAGTAGGAGACTGTTGTAGCAGATGACAAGAAGAAGGAGATGAACATCCACAGTTCATAAACCTGACCTCTTCTCTTCTGCCCGGCAGTTTCCTAGATATATATGACAGGGAGTTTGAGGAAGGGCGTATACGGAAAGTAATTCCACAGCTGAGCTCTTCTTAGAGAAAAACAGATCTATTTATTAATGAGCATTTTTCACCCAAAGGTTTCTAATGGCCAATTAAAGAAGAGCCGTGAGTCTCTTCTCATTCCCAAGAACAGGAAAGGGTGTTTTAAGGATTATTCAGCCTTCCTTTCTTTAAAATCCTCTCTGCGCCCTGGTCAGTTAGAAGGTCTTTTTTGTTAGTATCTGTCAGAGTTGGTAAAGAAGAGCACCGGTCTATGGTAAATAACATAAAGGCTGGAAACTTTTAGTCTGGGACATCTATCTTGTATATCTCAGGCAGTGCTCATGGTTGTGTTTATGGCTTTTTGGTAGTGCAAAAAAGAAGTTATGTCTTTTCAGATCATTGTGGCTGGGTGGAACACATTTAGTGAGCGCCGTGAGGCTCAGTATCTTCTGCTCTGTCTAAACCTGGTGTGTCTGTCTTTGCTGAGTTGAAAACATGGCTGTAAGGAAGACCTAAGGCTGTTGCTTTGGCTACTTTGTATGGTTCCTTGCAGAGTTCCTCCTCCCTGTAAGTTAAATTATTCCACCCTGTTGATGCTTCTTGAGCTAGGCTCCAGCTAGACTTCACCTTAAGGGGAAGCGATCACTTTGCAAAACCACAATCTTGTTAGTCATACCCCTGCCAGCTAGATAACGGCTAGAGAAACCCTGCCTTGATTCAAGCAAAGCACTTCATGGATGGACTGGGGCTCAACTGGAGCACTTGGCTGGTATTTTGAATAATACAGTCTAGACTTGCAGTGCTTGGTGTTTTTTATAAAGCTGCTTTTCCTGTCAAGTGGCTGCCTGGGAATCTGAGCTTTCCTTTAAAAATAGTTTTTTAGCTCTCTTGACTGGGAAGAAAGCTGTGAAAACTTGTGAAGGTTTAACTCTTCCTTCCTCAGCTGTGGCTGAGAGCTGCCTTAAAGGGCAAGGGGTGGCTGGAGTGACCTGTGCTGTGACCATGTATCTGAAACATCTTCAGTACAGAAGGGGGGACGAGAGATGGCAACGCGTCTTCTACATCACCTTATAGAGTCATTGACCTTGCAGTCACTGGCTGCTGCTAAGGACAACCTGACAGTGCTTTTTGCGCCGAAAAACTATTCTAGGTGCTTAATGTATGCACATACTTGAAGATATGCAAGGAAGGAGGGAGGACATTCCCCAATTAAATCAAAATGCGTGTTTAGAAATATGCAAATGGTCATGTCACCTATCATACGGGTGATTGCAGGAATATGGTGATCTCTAAATCTCACCATACCACAGAGGGTTTCTCTTGCAGGCTACTGCCCCTTCAGGCTTCCTGCTGGCAGGTGGGGAAATGGATCTTCCTGGTTTTCTTTTAATTTTTGTATATCGTTTTACTGTCTTCTAGCCTTGTGCTCATAAAAGAGAGAGGTATAAAAAGTACCAAGCAGAAGGTTTTGGAAAACTCTTGTCCAAAGCACGCTTAGTATGATGTGCCATTGTTATATACCTTTTCCTCTCCCTTCTCCTTGCTGTGGCCCTAGGCTCTTGGCCTCTCTGTTGGTTCCTTTTCCCAAACTGTATGGTATTTTTGCACTGTAGAACTTTTCCATCTAATATTAATGAAAAGTAGAGCAGCTCCATTTCTGTCCATGCCCAACACCTGCAAGTGAATTTGCAGTCCCGTCACTGGGAGGTAGCTGCTGTTATAGCATAAGGACACAGCCACCACTATGAACGCTAATTCTCCATAGTTGAAGTGAACTGTTTGGATGATGAGAAAGAACATGAGAATAGATACAGAGATTGAGCATTCCCAGGTTTCACACAGTGAACACAAAGGCTCTTGTTCACTGCATATGGCAAGTACCTTGTGGGCAGGACATGTTGCAGAACTACTGTCCAGCCAAAAGACAAGGTCTTGCGTGAAATTAGGTAACTAGCTGCTCCTTATGCATACAGCAATCCCTCATTTGTGTGCAGAAATGTTGCTTGTTTGTGTAACTGTTTGCTCACACCAAATTTACCTCTTGAAATTTGTCCTGAAGAGACCTGCTGAAGAGTTACAAACCTCACATCGCCCTTACAGTGGTGCGTTGCGGGGAACCTGGCACACAGTCCAGACCAAAACAAAAAGGGAATCAGAGAGAACACAGCTCTACTCTGAAGCATGTTGATATTTCACATTCTAGTACCCATTTTGCAAACAAACCATGGAAGAGAAAGGAGCCATGAGACATTTAAAGCAAAGGGTGTAAAACAAAGTTCAGAGGGGAAGACAGAAGGAAAAGGGAAAAAGAAGGTCCAGTTTGACTAATTCTGTTCAATATTCCAGTCAACAAAATAGCCTTCAGACACAGGTGTGCTACTTCAAAACTTCCCTCTGTCTTCCCCACAACATCAAACTGAAAAAGCTTGAGTCCCTGGCTGATATAATATATAATATCTTTCTGCACTCCCCAGCTATGTACTCATCCACTTTAAAATAACTTGGTGGGTGACAAGTTATTTTCTTAACCTCCCTGTTTTCAGCTTGCTGCTAAATCAGTTTTCTCATTTTCTGCACACAGGCTGAATGCAAATAACTCCATAACTTAGGACTTGTTGAACAAGTATATTTAAGTTATTACAACTCGTGGAGAAGTAACATAATATGCAGTGAAAATAAATAGGGTACCACATAAGACTGTGTTATCTTCCATGTCAGCAATATTTAGGAAGGAAATTATTTGGAAAGAAAATGTTAGTTTGTATTAGGTAGCATAACGTGTGACTGAAGACGAGTCAAATAGCCATTTTAGAAACTTGGAAATACTGTACATTTCCAAGAGAAATAAAACTCTAAATGACAAACCACCATGTTGATTGGCCTCACTGCAGCTGGAAGTTAGGCACAGCAGGGTGATGGCTCTTGTGCACAGAGTTACGGGTGTGACTGATAACTGCCTGAAGTGGGACAGTGATTTCCCTCAGTGGAGGAGGCAGAGCGCTTCCTGGCAGGAAGGATAGATTTTGCTGTCCTCCTCCTCCTAGAATAAAAACTTGGAGAAAAGCTGATGCAAAACCGTAGCATCTGGGTGATTGGCGCTTCGGCTCGGGTGGCACACGACCTTCTCAAAGCAGCTGCTCCTCCCGGCAGGGGTCCAGGTGGCCCAGCGGGGGGCAAACGCCACCTGGCACAGTCAGAAGCAAAACCAGAGGAGCCCAGATCTTGTGTCAGCCCCTGGGATGGGGGGTTCTCCATCAAGAGATTATCCTGGGCACCACCGCTGACCAATGAGGTGCCTCTCTGCCTGCAAACAGCTGCAGGACTTCAGCGGGACAATGCTGAACCCATAGCCCTCCGCACTTAGTTCACATGGAACATGAACTGTCTGTTAAGAGAGAAGAGAAATACTGATGAACGATGAAAAACACTGATAAATAGTTTAGCAGAGGAAAAGTGGAGTAGGTGTAAGGAAACATAAGCCTCGTATGTATGGAAGTCATAACTTTAAATGTGTTATTTTAATGGTGTTTACGGATGTCATGTCACTTGTCCCTTACCATGAATTTTTCTTTGTTTCAGGTAGGAATGAATTGATAGCCAGATACATCAAACTTAGAACAGGGAAGACACGGACCAGGAAGCAGGTAAAATAACCTGATGGGGAAGTATGCATGTCAGTGAATGACAAAACATGGCATTTTTGGCTGCAGTGGCTGTCTGTGCTTCAGCTCTGATGAGATGATGTATTGACTTCACTGTTCAGGTTAAATACATGCTGTTTAGAAAATATTTAAAACTCTGTTATTTTTATGTTGTGCAGTGGCAGTTTGAGAATGCACTTTTTATTAATCTATGTGTACATGAAGCTATTATCCCCTGTATTTGGGGGAAAAAAAACCTACAAAAGCTGAAGCAGAAGCACAAAGCTTTGTGCCTTATTTCTCTATAGGGAAAATTACAGAATATAATAATTATTTTGAGATGGTGAATAATAGAACTTCTAAAAGTCCAGCCAATTCACCTATATAATAGAGGTTATGGTCCTTGGATATGAGAGGTAAATAAATAAAAACTATCTGGCAGGACTGCTTCTAATCATGCTCTCAGCTTATGGGCCATACTTGCTACAGGAGGAAAAAATAACAAAAAAATTTACCTAAGAGCCTTCAGGCTCCTGGTCTGTGACCACGGCAAGATTTCATTCATCAAAGAGACCTCTAACCAGTCTTAAGTATTTTTCTGATGATTATCACGTAACCATTAACTTATCTCATATGACTAAATCCTTTAATTTATAATATCCACAGTGATCAGCAGCCTCACAGAAGGCACACACTCTGTGTTGTTGATGCAGTGGTTACTAAACCCTTGCGCTGTTTCAAAATGCTTTGCAAATTGCAGAGTCCCCTCACTTTCTCTAATGTCAAGTGCGAGATTCCCCATCTCCCCATCCATTTGTGTGACGAAGGGGAAGGCAGAGGCTCGTACACTCGCATGCTACGTGTGTTTTGTAATGCAAGGAAAGGTGATGCTGAGTCAGCACGCACAAAGATGGCCTGCTGCCAGTGCTCGGATTTAAAGTACTTTGGCCTGGGTGATATTTTGCCTTGGGTGGTGTCCTTTGTCAGCTAGGAAGTAAATGTATGTAGAAAGGATGGGAAAAGGCGTGAGAAAGGATAAAAACTGTAGCACGTGGTGAAGGAACAAACAAAAGATTGGCAAACAAATCTGAAACAAAAGACAAAGTCCCAAGTTTATCCCTGCTACGCCCATGCGAGCTGCAGGAGTTGGAGGTTATGCTGGGATCTGAAAATTGCATCAGGAGTCAAAATGCAGACCTTGGGGCTAGATCCTTGGCCAGCGTGTGCTGGTAGAGCTGCGGTGAAACCAAGAAGGCTATGATGGCTAAAAATATGGCGAAGTTCTGCCTCCCTGCTTGCATATCCCTCTTTAGCAATTCATAAATCACTATAGACTGTTTAGAAAAGTTTGATTGTCCTTAGAGTTTCAACTGAGCAATTAAACGTTACAATTGTGCTTCTTGTATAACCTTTAACACCACTAATACCCCACTGAAAGCAAAACAAATGAACATGTGTGAAAACTTGGTCTACTTGTTTGAATACAAAATTGCTTAGTAAGCAATAGTATAACTCTGAATTACTGCAAACTGGTTCCTCAGCTGCTTCCCAAAGAAGTCTCTGAAGGTGGCCTTCAGGGGCTATGCTCATTTATGCATTACTGTTTGCTTCCCTACTAAAAATACAGGCTTTTTGGTACTATTGTCATGGAATAGTCTTATAAAGGGAGGAAATCAAGTTTTGTTTCTCCTTTTCTTTTACTTTGTTCTTTCCCAGACAGGAATTGTAACGAACTTAGGAAAAATGTACACTTGATACGGTATACCCCAGGTCAAATAAGAATAAGAGACTTCTCTTTAGCGGTTTTTACCATCGCTGCAGGTTTTAAACCTTCCCACAGAGGGCTGTAGGATGCTGAGCAATGTTGGTCATTTTTTTGCTGGCATATATTAAGCCCTCATCATCAGTAGCATGGATTTCAGTAAGTGCCTGAGTAAACAGGAGTGTTAATCTGGGCCCAGGCCCTTCACTGCACAGGCAACAACTTCTGACCAGTAACTGGTCTACAGCAGGACTGGGTTTACACAGATTTCTTACCAAAATGTAATGACGATGGGCCAAACCTGGACATCACCCAAGCTGATGTCAAGTTACTGGTCCCCACTTACGTGAGTGTTTTGTGGGCTGACTTGATGCTGAGATTACCGAGGAAGCCAACACAGGTTCTGGGACCTACGTTGAGCCAGTGTTTTATCATCTGTTCCAGAATTTAGACCATTTCAGTGGGGTCAAAATGCAGCCTGAGGCTCCTCATTGAAGCTGCAGAACACAATAAATAATGGATAAAACTTCTCGGTGCCAAGTTATGTCTCAAGCCTAGTGGCAAATGGTCAGAGTGGGCATCTGCATCTCCCAGCAGATGGGGTAGAAATCCTGTCGGCTCCCAGCGCGAGAGCGCAGGGCCTGGGCACCGATGGGATTGGTACCAAAGCACCTGGGCTGCGTCCAACTGTGAGCTGTGTCTTCTATCTTGTAGCTGAATGCACAACCTGGTGGGTTACATTTTTATTTTTTTTACTTTTTTTTTTTTCCTTATTCAATTCACTGCAGCGATGACCTGTATTGTTAAGCCTCGGTGCTAAGAGCTTGGTATCTGGCTGGGAATGTGGTATCTTTAACAGCAGAGCTTACTGAAGATGCAAATAACTTCCTGCCCTCAGAAAAGTTGTTTTTTTTTTTAAAGAAAAAAATAGACATTTAAAATTTGATTTGCTTTTTGTTTTTCTTTTGTTTGTTGTTTTTTTTTTCCTATAAATCTGAACAATGTAGGTGTCTAGTCACATACAGGTCTTAGCAAGAAAGAAAGTTCGAGAAATTCAAGCCGCCATTAAGGTACGTTTGGCTTGCCCAGTTGTAGGGGGCTTTTCATCTCCATGGTTACAGGCTTTTCCTTTGTTTCCTCCCTTCCCCTACCCTGCAGGTGTCTAGTCACATTCAGGTTCTTGCCAGAAGGAAATCTCGTGATTTTCATTCCAAGCTGAAGGTATGCGCTTTTCTGCTTTTGGGCTTGTGGTTGCTATGCCTGTCCCTTCCTCCTCCCCGCGGTGATGGGCGAGCGCCTGGTGCTGCTGTGCCTGTAACCTCGTTTTCCTGCATGTGGTAGCTGTCTGCGTCTCTTTGTGTTTAATCTCCGTTTTCTGCACTAGCATTCACATTAAAAACGTTGTTTTAACACTGTCCAAATGCAAAGTGAACTACTCTTTGTAACAGCTCAGCACCTAAGCCTGATTTTTAACCCATTACTCTATTTTTATTGTTTTTTTTTTTAACAGTTGAGTGCTAGGAGTGTATTTAAATACACAGGGTTTTTATGCAGTTGTGTAGACGCTTTTTCTTTTTTGCTTTTTCCAGAAGGGTAATTGGGGTAATTGTTTTCCATTCCCAAATGTTTTTTGTCTGTACTTTTGAAATGCTATCAAGAATACTTAAAATAGATTGTTTATTCCAAGTGCCAGAGAGCACAGCTTATCAAGATTGCTCTAACTATAAGGTGTTTCTAGAGTACAATCTAGTATCACCTCAAGTTTCATACAATTTACAAGATTCGCTGAAATTTTATTTTTTAACATAAAGTATTGACATTTAGTCTTTGGAGAGCCTCAGTCAGAGTCCTGTTCAGGGACTATTAAGTATGTTTGCTTAATCTGACGTGATAAATTGTACATGTCCCCGTTTTCCCTGGTTTCCATAAAATATATTCTAAGGCTAAAAAGAAACTCTTGGAAATGCTTAATAGGGGTTTCTTGGATTGCTTGTTTTTTCAAGTTTTCCAGCGGAGATCTTGGGACCCTTTTTGTTTTGTTTTCACATGACTTAAAGTGGAAGAAGGTTTTTTTGCAGTTTTTGCTGTTGATTTTTTTTTTTTTTTAATAAGAAGCGAAGGAACTTGTAAATCTTTTACTTCCCTCCTTTTTTTCTTTTTGCCATTATTTATTTTTTTTTTCCCCCAGACGAGAACAAATCACGTTTTTGTTCTAGCTGAAAAGCAAAATGTTTCAGAAAGTAATTTCACAATACTAAGCGGTGAGCGCTGCGGATGCTTACCGCGATCCTGGAACTGCAGCGTATGAATAACAGCCTGGCTTTGTAACAGGCCGCCTTGACAGAAGCACTGGGTTTTTCGTCCGCAGTGGGCAGCATGCTGGCAAGCTTGTATGGCTGTTGGTGGCTGGCTTTTTAGCTGCACTGGCTGAGCAGTTGGGGTTCGTAAAGAACAACTAAGACAACTTAAACGTACTGCTTTTTAACCGAGGGTGCAATAATACAGAGACATGTAGCATTTTAAGCTTAAATTGTCAATCCTTGATGCCTAAAATTAAGTATGTAAGTAGGTGGCCTTACTTTGAGAGGTGCTCAGCAGCTCTCAGGGAGTTTTATAGGCCTGGTGAGCGCTCAGGGCTACAAAAATTAGGAAGCCCGCTTAGATACCAAAATACAGGCCTAGGAGCCTAACAAAAATATTGGATTTACTGTTCTAAAATACTTACTTTTCGGAATGCCCAAAATAGCTTAAAATATGAAGACACTTATAAAGCAAAAAATATTTTAAAGTACTGCACCTGCTGTCTGATTTTTATTGAAGCTTTCCAAAGATGAAAGAAGCTAGGTAAACCCTAGTAATAATTGAAGCCTCTAGCCTAGATGCCATTTGCAGCAAATAGAGATCCAGAGGGATTTTTCATTTTAAGGAGCTGCCTGAAGAAGGGAAGATCTGTTAGGGCAACAAATTATTTTGTAAGGGCTTCAGACCTTGCAGCTCTTTCCATCCATCAGTGGGTTGCAGCTCCCTCAGAGCTGAGTAGAAAGTGGGAGAGCCGCCATTTTGGTGCAAGGAATTGACTGCTTCAGGAAGAGTCTCCCACCTCCACAGCCTCAACACTCTGCAGGGGCACTTGCTTCTACTCTACAACTACACAGTGAAGGAGTGCACACTAGTGACAGGAATTTTCTGGCCCTTGGACTGTGGGTCCCAGGCTGACCCTCCTGCCCTCAGGATTTAGCTTCCCCAGGAGCCCTGACATAACTTTGGTGACTCCTTCATGGCCTCCAGCTGGAGGGGCGCCCAGAAAGGGTGGAGGAACCAGCCTCTCCCCATCTCCCTCCTCTTTCTTGCCATTTTTGGTCTCAGCAAATGAGGTGCCATGGGACAACTCCAGCCCTCTTGCACAGGGCCTGTCCAGAGAAGTTGCAGCCTCCCACAGACCTTTTTCTCCCCACATGGAAGAGGTGAAACTCTGATGCAAGAAGGTGCCATACGGAGCTGCCTTTATGAGAAAGAGAACCCTCACTTTTTTCTGCCAGGGAGTTGTAATTACTCCACAGAACTGGGAGAAGCCACTGATCTGGAACGCCGCTTCAGACATTTTGTTAGTGCTGCTGCCCATTTTCCTTATTATTCCTGTGTTGAACCATCCGTATGGTCTAGTGTCCTTTGAACACTGCCTGAGAAGGGTATCACTGATGTGAAGGTAAGACCAATTGAACAAATTTTGGCATCTATGAGTGCCCATTGTTTCAATGGGAGCCATTTTGACAGCAGCCTGGACTTCTCCACCAACCTCCTCAGGAAGATGATGGACTCTGTGTTCTCCTGGAGTGGGCACTGCCCACATTTACCAGTGAAGGATGATAAAAAAGAAGATAGCCAAGGGGAGCTCTGCTTCCCACCTAGGCCAATCTCATAATTTTAAGAATGAGCTGGCTCTTGCAATTACTCTGTAAAACCTGTGATTCATGGCATCCAGGGGAGCAGTTACTACTTAGAAGAAAACACATGCATCTGATGTCAAGTTTCCTACCTGCAGCATGAGGGGCAAGCATTCTGTGGATTAATGTAGAGATCCTTCATGCCGGTCCATAGCAGCAGGTTCAGTCAGCACTGACCTGAGGCAATCTCCATCTCCCAAGTTTCTTCCTCTTACCACCAGACATCCCCTCTGCCCACCTCCCGTGCATACACAGGGCAGGGCATCGCAGAGAAGCTGGTCTTTCCCTGTGTGCCAGCACTAATTTAGCTGAAATAAGAGATCTTTCTGTCTCACCTTGGTCCAAACCCTGCTCATGGCGAGGAGAGGACTTGGACGAATCTTCCTGTGTTTTATCATCTGCAAAAATCCAAATGGATGGAAGGATTTCAGAGCGATCTGAACCCATTGCATTGGATAGAGTATTACGGAAGCTTACCTAACAGACTGAAATCTCACCTGCATGCAATAAAGTCTGCTTGTTCCAGCAAAGTCTCCTTTCTTGGATGATAAGTACCTACAGTCCCTCTGGATGGATGTATCCTTAGCCTGCAAGAAAGAGAAGTTTCACATGTAAATGCTATTGCTGAACTTCAAGACCACCAGCAGAGAATGTCCCTTTAGCTCTCCAGAGATGTTGCACATTTTAATTCTTTTTACAGCAGGAAAATATTCCTATTTTGGAGATTTTAATCGTAGTTTTCTGAGGTTATTAGAAACTTCCTGAAGTTAGAGAAATTTCATCTAATGAAAATGGAAAGAGAGGCTGAGATAAAGCTGACCTTGGAGACCGGTCTGAAAGGAGGCTCCTCTTCATGACGTTTCCTCTCACGCAGAGTCTGAAGGAGGCAAAGCAGAAGTTTTATGCTCTAATGTTGTATTTACATGTCAAATACACTAGTCCATAGTGTTAGGTCGCAGCATTTCCCACCTTTGCACTGACAGAGAGTCTTTTTTTTTTTTTTTAATAAGAAGCGAAGGAACTTGTAAATCTTTTACTTCCCTCCTTTTTTTCTTTTTGCCATTATTTATTTTTTTTTTCCCCCAGACGAGAACAAATCACGTTTTTGTTCTAGCTGAAAAGCAAAATGTTTCAGAAAGTAATTTCACAATACTAAGCGGTGAGCGCTGCGGATGCTTACCGCGATCCTGGAACTGCAGCGTATGAATAACAGCCTGGCTTTGTAACAGGCCGCCTTGACAGAAGCACTGGGTTTTTCGTCCGCAGTGGGCAGCATGCTGGCAAGCTTGTATGGCTGTTGGTGGCTGGCTTTTTAGCTGCACTGGCTGAGCAGTTGGGGTTCGTAAAGAACAACTAAGACAACTTAAACGTACTGCTTTTTAACCGAGGGTGCAATAATACAGAGACATGTAGCATTTTAAGCTTAAATTGTCAATCCTTGATGCCTAAAATTAAGTATGTAAGTAGGTGGCCTTACTTTGAGAGGTGCTCAGCAGCTCTCAGGGAGTTTTATAGGCCTGGTGAGCGCTCAGGGCTACAAAAATTAGGAAGCCCGCTTAGATACCAAAATACAGGCCTAGGAGCCTAACAAAAATATTGGATTTACTGTTCTAAAATACTTACTTTTCGGAATGCCCAAAATAGCTTAAAATATGAAGACACTTATAAAGCAAAAAATATTTTAAAGTACTGCACCTGCTGTCTGATTTTTATTGAAGCTTTCCAAAGATGAAAGAAGCTAGGTAAACCCTAGTAATAATTGAAGCCTCTAGCCTAGATGCCATTTGCAGCAAATAGAGATCCAGAGGGATTTTTCATTTTAAGGAGCTGCCTGAAGAAGGGAAGATCTGTTAGGGCAACAAATTATTTTGTAAGGGCTTCAGACCTTGCAGCTCTTTCCATCCATCAGTGGGTTGCAGCTCCCTCAGAGCTGAGTAGAAAGTGGGAGAGCCGCCATTTTGGTGCAAGGAATTGACTGCTTCAGGAAGAGTCTCCCACCTCCACAGCCTCAACACTCTGCAGGGGCACTTGCTTCTACTCTACAACTACACAGTGAAGGAGTGCACACTAGTGACAGGAATTTTCTGGCCCTTGGACTGTGGGTCCCAGGCTGACCCTCCTGCCCTCAGGATTTAGCTTCCCCAGGAGCCCTGACATAACTTTGGTGACTCCTTCATGGCCTCCAGCTGGAGGGGCGCCCAGAAAGGGTGGAGGAACCAGCCTCTCCCCATCTCCCTCCTCTTTCTTGCCATTTTTGGTCTCAGCAAATGAGGTGCCATGGGACAACTCCAGCCCTCTTGCACAGGGCCTGTCCAGAGAAGTTGCAGCCTCCCACAGACCTTTTTCTCCCCACATGGAAGAGGTGAAACTCTGATGCAAGAAGGTGCCATACGGAGCTGCCTTTATGAGAAAGAGAACCCTCACTTTTTTCTGCCAGGGAGTTGTAATTACTCCACAGAACTGGGAGAAGCCACTGATCTGGAACGCCGCTTCAGACATTTTGTTAGTGCTGCTGCCCATTTTCCTTATTATTCCTGTGTTGAACCATCCGTATGGTCTAGTGTCCTTTGAACACTGCCTGAGAAGGGTATCACTGATGTGAAGGTAAGACCAATTGAACAAATTTTGGCATCTATGAGTGCCCATTGTTTCAATGGGAGCCATTTTGACAGCAGCCTGGACTTCTCCACCAACCTCCTCAGGAAGATGATGGACTCTGTGTTCTCCTGGAGTGGGCACTGCCCACATTTACCAGTGAAGGATGATAAAAAAGAAGATAGCCAAGGGGAGCTCTGCTTCCCACCTAGGCCAATCTCATAATTTTAAGAATGAGCTGGCTCTTGCAATTACTCTGTAAAACCTGTGATTCATGGCATCCAGGGGAGCAGTTACTACTTAGAAGAAAACACATGCATCTGATGTCAAGTTTCCTACCTGCAGCATGAGGGGCAAGCATTCTGTGGATTAATGTAGAGATCCTTCATGCCGGTCCATAGCAGCAGGTTCAGTCAGCACTGACCTGAGGCAATCTCCATCTCCCAAGTTTCTTCCTCTTACCACCAGACATCCCCTCTGCCCACCTCCCGTGCATACACAGGGCAGGGCATCGCAGAGAAGCTGGTCTTTCCCTGTGTGCCAGCACTAATTTAGCTGAAATAAGAGATCTTTCTGTCTCACCTTGGTCCAAACCCTGCTCATGGCGAGGAGAGGACTTGGACGAATCTTCCTGTGTTTTATCATCTGCAAAAATCCAAATGGATGGAAGGATTTCAGAGCGATCTGAACCCATTGCATTGGATAGAGTATTACGGAAGCTTACCTAACAGAATGAAATCTCACCTGCATGCAATAAAGTCTGCTTGTTCCAGCAAAGTCTCCTTTCTTGGATGATAAGTACCTACAGTCCCTCTGGATGGATGTATCCTTAGCCTGCAAGAAAGAGAAGTTTCACATGTAAATGCTATTGCTGAACTTCAAGACCACCAGCAGAGAGTGTCCCTTTAGCTCTCCAGAGATGTTGCACATTTTAATTCTTTTTACAGCAGGAAAATATTCCTATTTTGGAGATTTTAATCGTAGTTTTCTGAGGTTATTAGAAACTTCCTGAAGTTAGAGAAATTTCATCTAATGAAAATGGAAAGAGAGGCTGAGATAAAGCTGACCTTGGAGACCGGTCTGAAAGGAGGCTCCTCTTCATGACGTTTCCTCTCACGCAGAGTCTGAAGGAGGCAAAGCAGAAGTTTTATGCTCTAATGTTGTATTTACAGAGGCAAAGCAGAAGTTTTATGCTCTAATGTAGTGTCAAATACACTAGTCCATAGTGTTAGGTCGCAGCATTTCCCACCTTTGCACTGACAGAGAGTCAAAGTCACCTCTGTCCATTCAGAAGAAAAGATGGATTGGAAGTTGTACATAAATAGAGATTAAAGATCTTCACAGCAGGATGTACATCTGCCTTAGACTTTCATTTCAGGTATTTTTTCATAGTGCAAGATTAATTAGACAGAGACAAAAAGAAACATTAAAATGCCTACAGTTCACACATATTACATGTTTTAAAATCCATTATTCTGCATTCCACATTGAGGGATAGAAAGAAAATATTGTTGTCAATTATAAAATGCTAAAGATAGCTCTATACTTTTTAAATGAACAATGATAAAAGCCTTGAAAAATTCCCTTTGATGTGAATGGAGTCTTCAGCATTTTGAAATACAATAAGATGGATTAATTGCTACTCATTAGGCAGCAAGTTGGGACAGCTTTGAATGCGCATTCTCTTCTTGGCATTAGCTATTGCCTGGCTGAAATAGCCAGCTTTTGTATTTACTCCTGTCTTCTCTAATAATAAGCAAATTGGAGATCAGGGCTAGAAACACTGAAGTGCTCTCTATCTTTTGTCCAGAACAATTGTATATTTTCATGATTTGTTTATCTTTTTTGAGCTACAGCTAATTATTGCAAAGGTTATTTGAATCAATACGAGATCTGAGCAGAAATAACATCTGCAAAATTGCTTATTAGGAATCTATTTTATGTTAGTGTTACTGTAATATCCATTTTGTGAGCAGATTGTTGCTTCTTCTCTTAAGTAATTTTTTTTTCCCTTACAAGAAAAGTTTTGTATTTTAAGTATTTGTACAGGTTTTAGGGCTTATTGAATTAATACTGTGTTCTGTTCTGCTTACTTTTCTTCATACTGTCTTAGATTTTTTTCCCGAAGTCATAGATAACATGGTATTCAAAGCTTCATTTATCATTCTGGGATAACAGTTTTTATTTTTTGGCCATAGGACTCGTTTGAACTGATTGATTGAATTATTCTTCTGTTTATGTTGGATTAAAAGAAAGTCAAGCACAAATCCTTTTGTGCTTGTCATGTAGAACTCTTGTTTCATGTGGGGCTTTTATAGATATTAAGGTTTATAATTAGATGATACTGGGGAATTATTATTATCTAATTTAACTGTGTATTTTGCATTCCAAAACTAATGGGTGAAAAGTAAACCTCAAGGGCCTGATTCATTAAAAGTTATAGTCTTCTTGCATTAAATTCTTAGCGCTTACGCCTTCCAAAGACAGTGTTTGCAACTGCCGCCAGAAGTTGGCTAAAACATGAGGCAGACTCTGATCTCCATTACAGTGATGACATTTTAGAGGTTTAGTGGAACTACACCAGATTTCCACTGATCATACTCTAAATCCACCTCAGTAACATTCATTACTAATTACATACCACAGCACAGAAGACTTTTATAAGAGGAGGGGAAGGCAGCAGTCTAAGAGTGCAGTCTGTTACTGTTACAGTGTCATTCCTGGGCAGCAGCAATCCCATCAGAGCTCATAAATTAAGTAGGATCAAGCCAGGTCAGGGCCAGATGGACCCATCTAAGGAATACCTTAAGCTCCAGAAGGATTTAATGATTCAGTAGGAGATACTGTACCCCCAAGCCTCTGCCGAACTTCATCATGGGACTCTGCAGCACGCGGGGCCAAACTTTCATTTTAGGTATGTAGGTGTAAACTAAATTGACCTGAAAGGATTTGTTCCAGCTTTAAACAGCAGCACAAGTGAGAGCAAAACCAACCCCTTTCTGTCTTGGACAAGATAGGGAATCATAGTCTTAACTATTTGCAGTCATTAAAAATCCCACAACGTTCCTGTTTAGAGTAGGGGTGTTAACCCATTTGTCCTGGCCAAATTCCAACCTGGGTAATTACTGTAATCTGCCTGTTTAAATTACCCCTGCCGTTTTAATTGGATATATTACTTCTCTTGCTGCCTAAACTGTGATGTAATACCATTGTGTGTTATTAATCAGTTTACCAAGTTTCATCCCAGAAGTGGCCGCGTTGCAGTGATAGGTAGAAAGACTCATTCCCTCCTGGATACGAGAGTTCTCCATTACAGTGTAAAAAAACCCCAACATATACTTGTTTTTTAAGTGGCAGACAAGCTAATATCTCAATTTAAATAAACAGCTTTAATATGTGGTTTTCTCATTTGTTTTTGAAGACTATGAAGTCTGCTTGATTACACAAGCATAGGCCACCACCTCGCAGGTCTCTAAAATGTTTCTGGAGCTGAAGGTACTTTTTTGCCAATGGAAGTCAGAACCTCTTATGTATTTGTAATTGATTTTGAATTGAATTTGATTTCTTTCATGTTTTAATGTGAAGTTACACTTACTTTGAGAAAAATTGATCTTCCAACTATGTAGAAGTTCCTAAGCCTGCAAAAGGTGAAACTTCCCATTGTTGTGTGTTGGCCTGAGTCAGTTGATGTCCAGTGGAGCTGGCAGATTTGTCATCATTGGGAAACTTTGTGAAGTCATTGAAATTCCTCAAGACGAGCCCTATTGCAAGGGCTGTATTTCTGAGCTGTCATCCTATATGTTTTTGCTTTCTTTCCATCCTCCTGAAAATGTAGTTGGTCAAAGAGGATGAGATAAATGGCCACCACAAAATGTAGAACATTCTGGGGTGAAAAGCAGCAGTTGGCAAGAAGGAAGTACACCCCTTCTCATGTCATGAAACAAAAGATGGTTTTTGTCTTCCAAAAATCCCTATCACTGTTCCTAAGATTAAGGATCATCAGACTCATGGCTAATGGAGGCTAAGGGCTCCACAGGAGAGTCTAAGTGTGAACAGAAGGTTTTGAAGGAAGTGTAAATTTTTGAAAAGTTTCCTTTAGTTCATCTATGATAGTGGGATTTACCCACCATAGTTGTTGCCATGTAGAAGTTGGGTGTCCGGGCTCCTATTCTAGTCCTTGGACAGTGGCAGCATTACAGAAGGTAATGCACTTGGTTGTGTGTTGGCCTGAGTCAGTTGATGTCCAGTGGAGCTGGCACATTTGTCATCATTGGGAAACATTGTGAAGTCATTGAAATTCCTCAAGACGAGCCCTATTGCAAGGGCTGTATTTCTGAGCTGTCATCCTATATGTTTTTGCTTTCTTTCCATCCTCCTGAAAATGTAGTTGGTCAAAGAGGATGAGATAAATGACCACCACAAAATGTAGAACATTCTGGGGTGAAAAGCAGCAGTTGGCAAGAAGGAAGTACACCCCTTCTCATGTCATGAAACAAAAGATGGTTTTTGTCTTCCAAAAATCCCTATCACTGTTCCTAAGATTAAGGATCATCAGACTCATGGCTAATGGAGGCTAAGGGCTCCACAGGAGAGTCTAAGTGTGAACAGAAGGTTTTGAAGGAAGTGTAAATTTTAGAAAATTTTCCTTTAGTTCATCTATTATAGTGGGATTTACCCACCATAGTTGTTGCCATGTAGAAGCTGGGTGTCCAGGCTCCTATTCTAGTCCTTGGACAGTGGTAGCATTACAGAAGGTAATGCACTCCAGTTGGTTTTGATGCCTGATAAGGAAGAAATACATTGTAGGTGCTTACTGTGCTAACAATAGCAGGAGGTTAGCCGTCTGCCTCAGGCTGGAGACTTTAGACAGCTAAAGAAAGGTGAGATGAACTATGCCACAGATAAATCATTTGCCCTGGGCTCATCCAACTCCCAGATACAGCTAAAGAAAGGTGAGATGAACTATGCCATAGATAAATCTGGGCTCATCCAACTCCCAGATGTGGACTTTCATATCCCTAACAAAGCTTTTACTTTTAAATTCTCCTTTACTTTAGATCCACCTAATGGACTTTCATATCCCTAACAAAGCTTTTACTCTTAAATTCTCCTTTACTTTAGATCCAGTAAGGCCTTTGTAGCAGCAGAACAACATGAGTTTGGGAACTTGGCAGGAACACAGACACTGGCTGCACCTTCATGTGGTGACACTGGCATGGCTGGTTGCAGCCAGGAGGCAGTGTAGGAGAAAAGGCTGTAATCCTGCAGCAGTTCAGGAGAACAAGAAGGTAGTCACAAAAGTAGCGCTCATCTAGTTTTGGAGGTTGCACGTGTCTCTTGAATCATGCATTTCTCACACAGGGTATCAAAACCCTGTGTGATTTTTTTTTGTTATGATGCAGGTGACTGTGGGTGAGACTTGCATGGCGTGGCATTTCCAAGCCAACTCACCTAAGAAAAAGAGGGTGGGGGGAACAGAAGAGGGGGGAAAGAACAGAAAAATCTGGTGAGGCTAGCACTTCCGTATTGCTTAAGGACACCTCCTTACTGTCATGTTTTCATGATGGACGGTCGTTCTTTTGTGCAGGAGAATAGAGAGGTCAGCTTACTGGAAAGCTACATGAATCTCAGGACACTGTCACCTCTTAACACATACTAAAGCATTTTTTAGCCCACTGGTCTGCAGACGTCCAAAGGCAGCCTTCCTGTGTCTACACAGGAAAGCTACAAGTTGGAGAAGGGACCACGTTTTGTTCATGCGCTGATGGGATAGCGTGTCTCTCCTTCTCCAGAAGTTGCTCTGTAGATGTGCTGTCAGCAAGGCTTGGACAGGTCAGAAGGCAGGCAGCACCACAGCCGGTTGCACTTGATGCTCACATCCCGCGAGGTGCCGAGGGGGGACCCCGCTGGAGCAGCTCCTGCCCTGCACCACCTGCCCCTCTCCCAGGCTGCACCCACAGAGGCACCGCAGGGACTCCTTGCACAGCTCAGGGAAACAAGCTCAGCAACAATCCCCTCCGTTCAGGATCTGCAGCTTTCACACAGGGAGGCAGAGGTTATTCCCCCCCCCCCAGTGTTTTGTTGTTAGTTTTTTATCCTTTTTTTCTTTTCTTTTAATGAATCAGTCCCTAGGTGAAAATAATACATTTGTTTAAATGTGATATTTAATGTAGAGCAAACTGCTCTTCCTTTGTCTCTTACTATTTTGTTCATATTTTGCTAAGAATCTGCTATTCTACACAAGCATTTTAATAAACTGTTTGTTGTTGTATCCAGGTAACAAGCATGGTAAGTATTTTAACTAAACCAAGTATTATGTACCTTAACTGTGCTTGGCAGAATTTTTGGCTAGCTTTTCCTGTACTTCTAGCCTTTGCTGTTTCTAATGGAGCTATTCAAAGGAAGAAACTGCTCACCTATAGTACTACTACATACAAGCTTTAGAGGGAGCATATGTGCAAAGTCATATATCATATAGAAGAGCATGCATCTCTTGCCAGCATGCTTGCTACTTTGCTTGTAAAATAAAACTAGAAAAAAACCCAACAAAAATCCTTGCTTAATACTGCTTGTGTTCCTTCATTCTAAGTCACGTACCTAAATATTAGCACTTATTAATACAGTACTTCTGGATGAGGAACTCCACTTTACCAGATAGTAACAGTCTGTTATTTACTTATTTTACCTGACATAAGATATGCACTTAGTTAACTCTGTTGCATTAAGAGGCTTTCCTTTTCCATTCTGTGATCATATGTGGTCGGCAGTGAGTAGGACTCGAAGCGCTGCTGTAATACAAGTAATTGATAACAACACATCTTTTCCTAAACTTGTTCCTGTATGCTTGAAAACAGCAGAAATTTTATGGCTGATATTTTTCTTTGGGAACACTGTAAATCAGTAAAATGCCACAATTGGAAGCTTAAAATGTTATTTACATTTTTGTTATCTACCTTTTAAAATACTGGTCATAAAAGAGAATCCAAACTATTCCTAAACCTGTAAGCACGAAGAAAAATCTGTCATTGTTTGCGAGTCAGTCGCAGTTCTGTGTTCTCATTTTACAGCGTAATATGAAGGGCAAACTTCTCTTAGATCTAAATGATAGAGCTCAAATCTCAGTGCTCCCTGTCCTGCAGGCAGAGCCTTAGCAGCAGACCGTGTTTAGTCCAGCCTAATTCAAAATCAGCAGAATTTGCCCAGATAAACAAGTGGGCAGTAGTTTGGTCTCCCAGAGCTTCCTGCCTGTTGGCAGAGCAGACTGTGAGAATTCAGGTCTACCATGCATGTCTGAGAGGAGGTTTTGCCTTGAGGTAGTTTGAGTGTTAGACTCCGTGCTGTATTTTTTTTTTCCTGCATGGTTTGCTATTTTTTGCATTTTCTGTGTGGCTTTTTAAGTTTTTAGTTACGTGCTTGTAGCTGCAGTTACTTAACATCATTTGTTGTGCCAAATGTTTTAAGACTCCTGTAATTGTCATATTAAAGGATCAGACAGCAAAGGACAAAGCACTCCAGCACATGGCAGCAATGTCATCAGCTCAGATAGTCTCAGCTACTGCTATTCACAACAAGCTGGGCCTGCCAGGAATTCCCCGTCCTACATTTCCTGGGGCACCTGGGGTAAGTTGTTAGCCGAGTCCCAAAAAAATCTCTGTATTCTCTAACAATGTTCAGTTGAAAACTAAGACTGAATGAATGGATTAATGCTTTCATTTGTGTTTGCAAAAGGAATCATGCTTGTTCAGAAATATCCAAAATCTTTCAACAAAGAAAACAATTGTGGGTCTGTTTGTTTGTTTTTCCTCTTTCAGTTTTGGCCGGGCATGATTCAAACGGGGCAGCCTGGATCCTCACAAGAGTAAGTCTGAAAATTAAAATATGCTTCTATATGTGGTGTGGGGCTGGCTTGTGCATTTTGCTGCCAGGAGATATCCATGAGGAAAGAACTGGCAAACTTTTCAAAAAAGGAGGAAAAGATAGTTGTAGGAAAAGGAAGAGTCTTTCCAGTGATGTGAACTCGCATTCAGAAAGATATAAGGGATCCCAGACCTCAAAGCTGAAGCTGAATACCTAATAGGCACACTCCTTTTTCTCCCATTGTATGGTGAGATGCAATGATAATGCCCAGGAAGCAGCTGGTAAGGCTTTGCCTGTGAAAAAGTTTCCAGCACAAATACTTCCATCCTCTTTTAAATATACGCTACTGGAGGCAAGAGGGATGTATTTTCTTGCAGGGCAGGAGATGACCACATGATGTCCATTAGTGGTCAGTGGCACCGTGGTAGCAACAGCACCATATGGAGAAGGAAGCTTTTGCCCCTCTGTCAGATGTTATGTTTTGAGCCCTGCAGTGGTCTCTGGAGCAATATTTCCCAGTGATAATTTTCAGTTTCTCCCTGCCGTATTCCCTTGAGGTCCATGGGAGACTTTGTGCCCCTGTAGTTCAGTGTCCTCTGGGTTTATTGGGAGTCAAAGCAATCACCATGCACGTCTGCTGCGATACTTGCAATAGGTGTGTCAGGTTTCCTGCTGGGTGACTGAACACAGATGAATTCCTTGCTTTAAGATATCGGGCGTAATTGTCATCCCTCTCTCTATTACCTCTTTACTGTCTGTGCAAGGAAGAGATATGTTTGTGGGTGAACAGTCATTAACCATCTATATTCTTATACTATGTGACTCTAGTGGAATTTACTGTGTATGAATTTTGTGTAACTCTTTATTCCAGCGTAAAGCCATTCGTTCAGCAGGGCTATCCTATACAGCCATCAGTCACAGCTCCCATTTCAGGTAATTCTTCCATTTATACTCTCCTTTGAAAAGACTTGAATTATGTACTGAATGTGATGTATTAATTGTTGAGATGGACAGAGCCACTACTCCATATTTAACATTCCCTGTATCCAAACCAAACACAAGTCCCAATGTCCTATGGCCTGATGATATATGAGGGAAAATCATTGGGTTTGGGCGGTTCGTTTTGGTTTTTTAGCATTTTAGGTAGGAAGCACTAATACATATGCAAGGAGTGCATATGTGATCTCCAGTCAGCATTCCATATTGTAAGAAAATATTTTGTGAAAAATGACTAATAGGATGCATGTCTGCTTCCGCCTGTAATAAGAATATGCCTTAATTTATTTTAAACTGAGGCTAAAAATTCTTCTAAAACCATATATGTTTAGCCTTAAGTATAAAACATCTCTGTGTATCTGGTTGTTGATAGGTCTTCCCCTCCTGAAGGTCTTGCTCTGCCTGGTACCACTTTGATAACTACCTAATGTTTAGTCTGACTTCCGTTGCTCAAACTGATCAAACCCTTCCCATGGCTACTTCCCTTTGCCTTTTCCCAAGTTGGTTTCATGTCTAATTTCAGGACAGATCATTATTTTTTTGCAGATGATAACAAAATTTACGTCTCCCTTGCCAAATGACCCCATGCCTCTGACTGTTTGAACTGCCATTTTCTAACTCTTACCAAGTTTTTTATGATTTTCTAACTTGCTGCTGTCTAATGCTTAAAAACTAAGGGTGTCCTTTTGCATCCCTGATTATTACCTTTTTTTTTGATGTTCCTTATTTATAACATTTTTTCTAAGACAGACATTTTGAATCGTCTTCTTTTATTCTTCTATGTTTTCTCTCAGAGTAAAATTATTAGTATTTCTAAATCAGGCAAAACTCACGCATGAGTTTTTGCTTCATTAGAATTCCATCTCATGTGTAACCAGCCACATTTGTAATTCTGCATTTCATACAAGCCTCACACCTTCATTGCCTAAATTTGAGGAGTGGAGTCAGGTACCATACTCCCATTACAGGATGTGGAAACACACTACCTGTGGTCTCTCCCTGGTTCTCAACCTAGTTCAGGATTGTCTTTATTTTTTAGCGTTGCCGTTATTTTCAAACGGTGCAGGTCCCCTGCTTTCCTTGTGCCTGCATCTCTCCCAAGATCAGTTTTGCCTTCAAGAGGCTGCCTTTTCCTTCTTCCTTTACTGTTTTGTTTCTTTCTCATCTAATTTTCCATGATGAGCAAGAGATAGCATTTATTCTTTCTCTTGAGGTGAATTAGAGATGGTGGTTAACATCCCTTCTCTCTCTAGATCATGTCATTCCCTCTTTATTATCAATTTAAAACCTTCTTTTTCTTTTTAGGGTGTGATTCAGCTCTCTACAGTAATTATTTATTATTATCTGTAATATAATGCTGCCTAAAAGCTCCAAAAGAAGTCAAAGACCCAATGTGCAAATACATAGTAAGAGACAGTTCCTGCCTTGGAAACCTTATACTCTAAATAGGAGAGGAGAATTGAGAGTGGCAGAAGAAACAGGCAAAAAGAGAGGTGATTTACTTGTAACATGTGGCACATTAGGAGCCAGAAATGGAGGCCAGTCCTCTTGAGTCCCAAGGCAGTAATATCTCCTGTGAGTCTTGCTGCCACTTTCTGAGGAAGGGTCAGCTATAAGTTTACTTGAAATCTCTATAAATCTCTATAATCTAGTATATAATTTAAACAAAAATTCTACAGTGAGTTACAGCCCCAAGGAAACAAAGAAGTAGATCTTTTATTTGCAGCATTAATAACCTCTTTTTCTACTTATTTTTCCGTTTTCTGTGTTTATCCAATTTTAACTCATTCTGAATTTTTTTATTTGCTAAAATTAATATAAACATCCAACGGCTACATACATAATTCCCGATTATATTTAATTCAGAAAATATAAACTGAGGAATTATCAGCTTCATGAAGTTCCTTTATTTCAGGATTTGAGCCCACGTCGGCTCCAGCTCCCTCAGTCCCTGCGTGGCAGGGCCGATCGATTGGTACGACCAAGCTCAGGCTGGTGGAGTTCTCGGCTTTCCTGGAACAGCAGAGGGATCCCGAATCAGTAAGTGTTGCCCTTGTATCTGCTCATCTTCAGCTCTTCTCTGGTGCTCCTCACCCTCTGAGGGTGCTTTCCAGGGTTAAGCCTGTGGATGGAATACACCTGGTGTTACTGCATTCACTACTACTCAGTGTAATATTCCTTTCACTGTAGTACTGTATTTTGCTTTCTTGCCCTCTTTGAGAGGCCTCTCTGAAAGCAGGCGTGATTCGCTGTGGCACCTATCTCACTGTTGACCTAGTTTAGTAGTTGTACAAATTGCACTGTGTTTTTGGCAATAATTCAGTACTTAAACTTTTAAGTTAAGGCCTAATCTAATTCCTAACAGAAACAAAATTGAGGACTTGCATAAAAACTGTGCATATTATTTTAAATATCTGACATTTGGGGTAGCTTCTGAGTATCAGGATTGTCTCTTTTGCTTCCAGCCTCCCAAGCATGTGCCATTTAACTGTATCATTTTATTTTTATAATTGAGGTTACCCATCTAAATGTCCACTCATTCAGTCTTCCTTGATCTTTCATTGTGTCTTTGGGTCCAATCCAAGGTTTGGATTTTTTTTTTTTTATTTCATTTTTTAGGTAGGTTTTGGTTTTGTTTTGATTTTTAGTCTGCGTACTGTACCTGCAAGTGTAGTTTATGAAGTTGGCTCTAATGTTTCATTTATTCCAGTTAGCCTTGAAACTTGATATTAATCATCATATATTTACCATGAACATTTGTGAGCAGCCTAGCACTGTTTCTACTGCATCGCAAATAAATCAAAAGAGCTTCTTTCAGATCGAGCCTGAGAATTTTTACTGAGATAATTTTTGAAAAGCAAATACTGTCATGAATGGGTGATATAGATGGGCCATTCTTGTTCAGATTCCTGGTAAAATACAGTAGCTTGGAGCAGAGAGAAGCTATCACTTGGTCTTTGTAATTCAGCAGTGGAAACCATAGCATTTATGGGCTTTGGTCAGGGGTGTTATCCAGGGAGTGTTTACTCTGCATAATGGAGATTGGAGGCATAGCTCAGAAACCTTACAACAGAGGAATGCTCCTGGTAGAGAAACATCCCAGTGAAAATATACCATATCTCAGCTATTCATGCACTAAATATATGGCAGTGTGTTGGTTTGCTAAATGTCATGTTTTGCCAGGTTGAATTAACTTGAGGGAGAAAATGTTTGGTAGCAGGTACAGTTATCTCAGTTATCTCAGCACTTACCTGACAGGTCTCTCTGCTTTCCTGGCCCTGATTCCCATGCTGTCCAGGCAGTCCTGGCTAAAGCTTCATCTTAGTGTCCTCCAGGCTAATCCCCAGCTGGAATGCCTTCTCCATTCCCAGCCCCAAGTACATCCAGAGGGTGGTTTGGATTTCTGACACAGAAACACACCATCTAGTTTTCTCATCGGGCAGCCTTATCGATACGCAGCTTTCAGAATCCTTGTCTTGCTCAGCCCATGTAGTGTGTCCTGCTGATTTATGGGCTCTACCATATCCAGATTGCTGCACACCAGGATGTTATGTGTGTGCCTCAAGGTTATCGGGAAAACAGGATGTGGCCATGTAATGCTCAGTGTTACTGTGCTGTATGTGAATGAAATGGCATGTCAGTGTATTTTGATTTACTGTTTTGCTAGTATACCACCTAATAATCCTTTTCCCATAGGTTTCTTTAATGCAAAACTATTTGCAAAACCCTCTGGCTTATATGGTGTAGAGCCTCTGTGTATCTGCGTGGCTTTACATAAAAGAGGGTGAACAAGAATTCAGCAGCTAAGGAACTTTTATGTCTTTCTCTCTAAGAAAAATCTCCCCCAAATCAAGTGTGCTCTTAACAGATAACATGTGGTTGCCCATCACACCGCTGGTGTCTGCGACATGAAACCAGCTGAGTGACATGAATATATTTGCAACATGATGGACAGAGTGAAAATGAGGAGAAGATGCTCTGGCAGGGGAAGGAGCCGGGGGTCCCGCTACGCTGTGGGGCAGAGCTCAGAGCCAGTTGTGGTCACGCACAGCGTGTGGGTCAGTGGCAGGGGGACGTGTTGGGGCTCTCGTTTTTCAGGCAGGTGCAGGCTCTGGGGAATGCAACACATCCACTTGCGTTGCAGAGAAAGAGTGGGGGCCTGAATAGAAACATGGTTACCCAGGATGGATGGACCTGTAAATACTATAAAGCCTTTTTTGGAGTAAACTAGTAGTATTTGGAATTCTGGAGGGTGCAGCGAGGCCCACTGGAGCTTGTCCCAGCTTGTGAGCATGCGGCTGAGAAACCTACCTTTAAATGCAGAGCATTTATGCAGGAGGTTTACTAAGAGAAGAAAGAGCATCGAACTACCCAGACTTGTTTTTAAAAAAACAGTTACCCATGTGCTGTAAAATTGCAGAAATGAGACACAAAGAAAAGTCAATTCCCAGTCGTGCAGGAATCCCAGTTCAGGTCATTCTTTACCCCCACGCTGCATGGGCAGTGGGGCAGTGCCCTGCGAGGGCTGCGTGGGGACAGCCTGGACCGGCCAGATGGAGCCAAGGGATGAGCCCCTGTGGGCAGCATGTCACCACTGGTGCCCAGGAAAGGGGAGCGAGGAGAAAGGGAAGTGGTGTTTAGATCAAATTAAGTGAATTTGATTAGCTAGGTCTTAAACAAAGGCATTGGAAAAAAAACAAAGGCAGAGTGACCAGCTCCCAGGGCAAACATAGAAGGGCACTTTTGCTGAAGAGGCACTGGGCAGAGGCAGTGGTGCACACCTGCCTCCTGCCAGCCTTCCCTGTCCCCAGTGCACCGAAAGTTGTCCTTGGGAGATGAAGCCAACCCCCAGCTTCATTTAGTGCTGTTGAAGAGTATAGGAAGTCTGCCCGTGGTTTTGTACATCTTTCTTTGTGTTGGTGCAACATTTTATTGCAGAGACGGTTTGCACAGCATAGGAAGGATGGAGTTTTATTACTTTTTAAATAACAAAATAAGCAAGCCAGGCAAGATGTGTGTTTTGCACAATGTGCATATGAAGTCGTGTAGACATGTGCTGTGGTTGCAGCATGTCCCATATGCCTTTGTGCCTTTGCTGACCTCAGAAATAAATATATGTATATGCTGCTACATGAAAGCCATGTAAGAGTTCTCTTTTATCTTCCAAAAAAAGATAGGTATATATTCATTACGCTTCTGACCTTTTACAGAAAATGACAAAGTATTATTTTGATCAAATGGGTTTTCAGCATTTTATTTAAAAAAAAAAGATGACCCTTCCTTCCTCCCAACCCAAAGCCAGGCCACAAAACCCCATAGTAGTGGGGGGAAATAGACCAGTTCCACCTTAAAATGTAACCTGGAAGTTTATTGAAAAAGGCTTATTTGACATGGCACCTGGGGCCAAGACTCGATGATCCTGGGAGGCCCCTTGCAGTCTATATTCCTGTACAGCAATTAGAAATTGAGGTCTGTCTGCCCATGGTGGCTCCCAGCGACTTCAATGGGGCTGTGCGTGGACACAAAGGTCTACCCACAGGGAATTCATTGTAGGAGTGGGGCCTTAAACATTTCTGGGGTTCTTCCAATGGCAATTGGTGTTTGAAAGTACAAAAGCCGCTCAATGCCAGGCAGTTATGTTAATTTAGAGTGGGCATTCTGGTGGGTCGGAAATGTGCTCCTTAGAGCCCTGTCACTTGTGGAGGGCTGTTGACTTTTTTCCCTTGCCTAGCTACAAAATTGTTCCATTTACAAAAGAAAAAATTATAGAAAGGAAACAATAAGCAGCCCTCCCTGTAACTCTGCATGGCAGAAGATAGTCTGGGAGACATAAGATGGCACAGTTGCAGAATCTTGGAATACTGACTCTGCAGTTAAGGATAGGTAAAATTACTCCTCCTTTTACATGAAAATCAATTCATTTTACAAATGTCAAGCTGTATTTTCCTTTTGTAGCATTTTGTGCTTAAGTGCAATTCCTAAATGTTGCATAGAAACTGCCTTTGCAGGCCCAAGCGTCAGCATTTTAGTTACCTTTAATTCTTGCCTATCCTATATAACTGTTTTCTCAACAGATAAACAAGTTTATGTACCCATCTGTTGCTTTCAAGACAGGTTTTCCTTAATGGGGGCTTTTGATTTTTACTGTAGTGGTTCTTTGAAAGTTCAGGACAAATGCTTAAACCAAGTAATCCCACGTTCCCTAACAAATATAAACGGAACATGCAAGCTGATTAGAAGGGATCTAAGTAATTGACTGTTACAGAAGTAGCTATAAAATTCAAAGACTATAACAGTGAAATGATAATGATTCCAGTTATTTTATTTATATGAGTGTATATGTATATATACACACTTTTTTTTTTTTGAGGTTGCTTTCCAAACAGGAAATAAATCCTGCCACCAGCCAACAAAAAAAGCCCTTTCTTCTCTTCCTCTTTGAGGCTTCTCACTGTGGCTGCCACATTTATTTTGACTGCAAGCACTTCAGACAGCTTTACATCTAAAATATCTATGTAGGGCTATAAAGAACGTGGCTGATGGGCATTTTCAGTATTAATCCACCTATCCAAACTGTCAGATTGTGTTAGGTCCAAATTTCAAAATGTATTTTAAAAAGTGGTGAAGAAATAAAATATTCTTTATGTTTTAATTCAGGTTTTATTGTTGTTGTAAAAAGGCTTTGTAAGCCATGGGAGAATTGTGCCTGAGAACCAGAAAGTGAAAGCAATTGCTTAAGGGCCATAAAACCAGCCTGCCATCATTAGCCAAATGCAGTAAAATTCACCAAAGTTAATCAAACCACCGAAATGATGAAAAATAAATGAGATCTTTTCAAAAGAAGCCCTCCATCTTTGAACAAATCCATTGTTATAAGCATTGTTTATCCTTTCTGTGTTCCCTGTAAATAGTATAAAAGCAGTTCAGCATTTCAGTCAAAAGGAAGTCCTTGGTTTAGAATCTTTGTGATGTGAAAGGACAAGGAAGCAAACCCACATTTGGATGAATGTCTTGAAGTGGCAGACTCAGGATTTGAAGTATTTTTAATCTAAATTTAGAGTAAGTTTAACAAAATGCAGGGGTCATTTATTTTGCAGTGCAGGAGAGGGACTGGGAAGCAAATGTCATACTCTGTAAATGGTTCCTATTCAGGTGTCCACAGTTAGAAGTGCCAAGAAACCACTTTGAGGGGGTCCAGTATTGAAACAGGCTCCAATCTTGAAACTGCAGCATCACAGCAGACCTCCCAGCTGGTGGTGTTCCTGGGGGACCACATGGAGATGTGGTGGGCAGCCTGGGCCAGCTCCCCCAGCCCAGTTGTAGGGTGAGGACATGGACTCTTCAAGGGATTATCATGGAGTGAAAACATGGTGGAGTGGGTAGAGAGACCGAGCACAGTTTATTCCTCAAAGTTGGCCACGTTGGGCGCTGAGGATAGGTGCAGAAACCACCAGGGCCTGACTGTGCTTGCTCACTGCTGCCATCACACACGCTTTCTCTCTTTTCTCAAAACCCACCACTGGTGCTGGAAATTTCCCAGCAAAATTAAAAGTGCTGCTTTTGCATAAGTGAAGAGGAGCGCCGGTGCCAGCAGCTGTGGCAGCTCCTCTGCAGGGCCCTGCCCGTCTCCCAGCCTGCTCCCGGGCTCCGGGAGCTGAAAGTAGCCAGGGTAGGGGTAGCTACCCCAAATTACACAGGGCACCGACTCTGAGCAGGGAGATGTGAAGCCAGGGAGGAGGGAAGCAGCGAGTGAGGGAAGTTGCGGGGTAGCTGGAGCAGAGCCCAGCCACACAGCTTCTGCAATGAGCCCAGGAGAGCTCTAAAATCAGGGGGGTCATCACAGTGGGGGGCCCTCTGCCTCCCATAGCCTTGCACAGCACTGGGCTGTCCCCGCAGGAGGAGGAGGAGGGGGATGCACGGGTTGGGCTGGCATTGGCAGCACAGTGAGCTATGGCTGTGTGTCTCCCCAGGGCTGCCTGTGTGCTGAACCCCCAGCATCCACCCTCACACTCGCCCAAGGGGCGTCGTGCCTGGCTGTGCTTCTGCCCCACATTTTCCCATCTCGTTACACTGCAGTTTCCCCCACCCCTACACCCACCCCAAAATTGCTTAGCTGGGCTGCGAAGTCAGGCTCTCAGAAGTTGGGAAATATCCTCGTGCGTCTGCTCTACAATGCAGCAGTTAATTACATGCTCACATGTTTATTTGTTCCTGCTTCATTCAGTGTAGATGTAGATGGCCCTTCTTTGATAAGCAACTATTCAGTAGTTTGTTTTCTTCTGTTGTTGAAATACGTGGCCGCGTGCCCTGCTCGCTGTGCACTGTCTAACCTCTCCTCCAAACAGAATTAATAATTCCCCCCATTTGCATTGCACAGATGTATTAGTGCAGTCATTTTTTAGATGAAGGAGCATTATTACTCACATTTGACAAACCAAGAAGTTCAGGTGCAAAAGAATGAATGGGCCACTGATTTTGAGGGTCCACTTTGATTTGTCATGAGCCTGATTTTGCAGAATACTTAGCATTATTGAGAGCTTCCTATATTCAGGCATAATTTTCCCATCTGAGTACTCAGCACTTCTGGAATTGGGATGCAGGGTCTAAAAGCAGACAGGCCAGAAATGAAGGATGCATCTTCAGTGTGGCAGGAAAGCTGATGAAAATGTTGTGTGAGCACCTTGCCCAGCCAGCAAGTCCCAGTTTCACACTGGGACTGCTGTGGCAATAGCTGGGAAATGTTAACGCATCAGGGCTGAGGACTGCCTTCGCTCATCACCTCCTTCCCTATTTCTGCAACAAGTAGCCAAAGATGTCCTTTTATTTCACATTCCTGATTCAGTCCTGATTCGGATCCAGGCAGGAGTCTGAAGGGGGAAGGTCCTTGAAATACTAGGTTGACCGTGCAGTTTATTGTAGCATAAAAGCACTGAAAGTTCGATTAACATTTCACATGAAAGCGTTAAAAACCTTAATAACAGGAGTTGGTACAGACTCCAGTTATAGCATTAAAATGTTGTAAATATAATTCCCAGTCTGCCTCAGCGGAGGACAACAGCAACAGGAATGAAATATTCAGTTACTAGTGTTTTGGTAGAAATAAGAAAAATTGTTGGCAGACGAAGTGATTTTCTTACATCAGCAGGAAATTAAACAGCATCAGATTTACAAGATACAGTGAGACAGCACAGCTGAGGCTGGGTAGGGTGCAGGTTAGAGCTGCGTGTAGACTGCTGATATACTAGTGACTGTTTTTTAATCAATCCACCCACCTGGATCCTTTTTCCTCCAAAAGCGCAGTGGCTGCCCAGGCAGTGGTACATTTTTAAAAGATGGGTTGGACCGGTCAGTGAAGGTACAGAGGGAATCACTGTGTGGTGCCAGTTTTCTCTCTCTCATTTCAACCAAAGCTCAGGCTGTCCTGCCTGCCTTCCACTCAACTGTCCCTCTGAGCTGTGGTGGTAGTTCTTGTGTCTCTAGTACAGAATATACTCAGTCCAAAGAAAGCCAAGAGGAAGAGAGAGGACCTGCAGCAGAGCCTTTTTAATGTATTTCTCCTTTGTGTGGTGGAGTTTGGGCACACAAGACTACGAGCTGTTCAAGTTGGCAGCCTCTCCCCATAGTATTTTCTCATAGGGATTCACTGCTGCAAATAATGGTGCAGATGGCCTCACTCTCGTGGTTGTTATGTTTGAAATTTTGCAGGAAGCTACAGGTCTCCTGAAGCAGCCCAGCGAGCAAGGTGCTGTTATTGGGCTGTACAAGGCAGACGAGGCAGCGTGGTGCTGCCTCCTCCCCGTCCTGCTCAACCATCCCGTGGCTGTGCAAAGTTCAGCAAGCCATGGGCTCACTGTCCTGCTGCAGATCCAGGGGTGTTTTTAGGGGAGCTTACACCACCCACACCAACGCAGGGGTGACTCCCAGGTGTGTGAGTGCCATTCATGGGGAGTTAAATCACCCCTGGGTGCAGCGGGAGGGTGCAGTGTCCTTGCAGTCAGAGCGTCGTGCCCATTAACAAGGTCATCCTTGCAGAAAGAGCTGCTGAGGGCCCTCTCTTGGGCCACCTGCCTTCCACCTTGCTCCACATCTATGTCATCCACCCAGCAGGGTGTGGGTGCTGCTCGGTCTGGTTATGTGGGGCTGCACAGCTCCTGCGGACAGGAGCAGGGAGAGAGCGGGTACCCCAGCAGCTCTGCATGCCCAGCTCACCTGCACCAGGAACGTGAAAGGGTTGGCTTCACCCCTATCTGCATCTTGGCCACTGCTATTTAATAAAAAACTTAGTCCTGTACAGGCTTGTCGAGGTTTGGCGTTAGCTCCACAGGTGTGGGGAAGCACAGGGATGAGGCAGAGAAAGCTGTAGCAATTTGCAAATCTGTGTTTCGTGGACCAGAAAGGCTGTTGCCTTAGAATTTAAGCACAAAATTGGTGCGGAGCTGTTACAAATATATACGCTGGCTGATAAAACAAATGTAGGTGATTTGTCTTTGTTCTGCACCAGCTTAAATGCTTGCATCCCCTGCCATTGGCAATTTGTCTTGGTTCTCTTAAATTCCTAAGTGGATTATAATTTTTCTCGTGGTATTATTTGACAACAGTCATATTTCATGGCTTTACTACATTCTTTGGATAGTTAGAATTTTTTTAAGGAAAGGAGCTCAGTAAGAGGTAGCCATCTCCAGGGCATGTTGTGTAATGCAGATGCTGAAGACATAGCTGAAAACGTTCTTTGTATTTTTATGTAGTTTATGTAGTTTTTTCCTCAGAAAATACAGGATTTGACCTATGATGGTTTGCAGCATCTAAAGCACGTTAATACCTCAATGCCGGATGCAAATCCTTTAAATTCTGTAGCATGAGTAAATTCCTCAGCACCTAACGTACTTCAGTGACTCTGGAATACTCAGTTTAAAAGAACAGTGACTTCTCAATATAATGAGGATGTTTTTAAGCTTTTCAGACACTAATGGGCTCAAAAAAATAGGCATAAAACTTACCTTCTTTGCTTTTATCTATGCACGTATTCCTGTCATGGAGTATGATTATATAAAAATGATAGGGATCGTTTCAGTAGCCATTTACCCTGCTCCTAATATTATATTATCGTTTGTTAGTTCATAGAAATATGCCATGTCTAATTAGGTTAGTAATGATCGTACTTAGCATAGGAATTGCAGCAACATAAGGAGAAAATAATCACACATTGCAATATCAAAATAAACATTTCTGTCCTAAGAATGTTGTCAGGTGATGTCATACCATCTGTCCTACTGTACTTGCTCAGAAATTTTGCTGCAGCAGCATCTGGTACTTTGGCGAGCTCCACAGACAACTGTGGCAGCTTTACAGCTGCCTTTAACTTTACTTTAATATTTAAACAGCATTAAGACTTTGTGCTCCATGCTCCTATAAATGTGTTTGCTTCTACTGAAGTTTGGATACTGAGCAATTTGTATGTTTTCCTGGTTTGCAGTATAAGGTACAGTTTGTGAATTGTCTTGGGAATTTGCAGTTGCCAAACTGTAAAATACAGCTCTCCCTTCCTCCTTCAGTCCACAGTCACCTTTGGACCTGGGAGAGGGACACCCTTTTGGGGAGGACACTTTCCAGGGTGCAGGAGAACCTGAGCCTTTGCTTCTATTCCTATAAAAATATGGTTATTTTTACAATCTGGAAAAATACCAGCAGAGAAGACTGAGAGGAAACAATCCCAAAATAAATAATAACCTGGTCACTACTGGTGGGGATGGTTTTTCAAGCCCTTACTCTGAACAAGGAAGAGCAAAGAGATGCTTTGGGGTATCTCATATCCCCAGGGAGAGTACAACTGCTGGGCACACCTGGGCAGGCTACAGGGGTGCTGGGGGATGGGATAAGAAAAGCACACCTGGGCAGGCTACAGGGGTGCTGGGATAAGAGAGGTCAGAAGTGCTCGCCTCAACTGGGGAATTCTCATCATTCTCCTTGAAAAATGGAGACGTTTGCCTAATGGCAGATAGGCTTCCATCGATCGCCCTGTTTGGTGACCCAGCCCATGGCCTGTCCTCCTTTGCTTTACCCCTGGTAACTTAGGAAGCAACAGGAGCAGGTTTCTTGACTTCCTTTCTTGTGTTCGTGGCAGTTCCCAGGTATATGGGGCACTGATACATTTTACTGAGATCAAAGTTTTTCAGTCGGCAGAAAGATAAGTATGGCTTTTAGTTATAGTATTGCAGGCTAAGTATGTGACAACGGTGTCAAAAAACCAAAAGTTGGAGACGTGGTGCTTTCTTATATTATTTTGCTTTTCTGTTTTGTTTTGTTTTGTTTTGTCATGTTAAAAATGTCTCCTTAGTCCACTTTTGCCACTACTGCATGAGGTAGCGTGTTAAATCTGCCCATGGGCACTGCTATGGTGGTCACTTACGGTTGCCAACCAGTGCAATGTCCTGTATCATGTGTGAACCATCAGCGTGCAAGCTAGACCAGCCTTGGGTGAGGGTTAGCTGGCACGTGTTCACAGGCACACTCACTCCTGCATTCAGCTCCCCACCCTCCATTTATTTCTCTGCCATGCCTGTTTTCCTCTTCAAGGTAGAAACAGCTCTCTTTGGATCAACTCTGCCCTTTTTGCGCTCCACATGCACTAAGTAAAGGCTGGGCGAGTTTTCCACTTGTTCAGAGGAGAAGCTGGGAAGGCATTATTTTGAAAGAGGGCCGCAAGGAAAATCCATGGAACCGGTGCTCTCAGACTTGGATTTGCTTGTGCAAACATCTTAATAAAGTGTTACCCTTTCCTTTTTCCTTCCACCAAATTAAAAAAGAAATATAACAGTGTAAAAAGCACGGAACGCGTCTCATTTTTAGCCCCGTACACAGATGAGTGTTCTGTGATTCTAAATTCAGATTTCACTGTGCAAGACAATTTTTAAATAGATTTCCATTTAATTTCCTAAGTGCAGAAATCTAGCCAGTCCATTTCCTTTTCCCCAGAGTTTTGGACATCTGCTAGGGAAGACTCTGCTTACAGCAAAGGAAGGCTCTGAGTGGATGTCCAATTAATTTAGATTTGTCATTTCAATTTGTTCATTCGGCAGGTATATTGTAAACAAAATAGCTTAAATGAGGTCTGCTTTGGGGTTTTAAATATTTTATTTGTGCTTAGCTTTTGGGAATTGTCCCTTATGTACAGCATCTGTTCAATATTTCTAGTTTTCTAGTGTTCATTGACTGCATATCAGCTTTCCTTTAATTGAGTTAGCAAAATGTTTTGTGTTCTGCATGGTTAAAAACCCCAATGTTTAATCCTGCCACTCTCAAGCTCCTTCACTCTACTCACACAACGTTGAGCAGCTGATTGACTAGCAGAGGGTCTTCAGGGTTCGTCCTTCCACTTTCATTTGAGGTGCTGGAAGGTGCTCTCATCTTGGAGAAATGGCAGCCCCTAAAAGACCATTTTGGACTCAGCATTTTGGACTATGTACTTCACTGGGCCAAGGATTTCCTCCAGGCAGGAAAGGCATTGTGGAGGTGATTCCCGTGATTATTATGAGGTGCAAAGTTAAGAAATAGGAAATTGAAGCTGAATGTGTTTTGGCTGAGATGGCCATCTATAGAGCTGGCTCCCAAGGGAAGTGGTAAAAGTTTGGCTCCTTAATATTACATGGGTCAAAATACTGGAGGACACACAATTAGTACTACTTGTATTGTAACAGCAACACAGAGTGTTATTGTTATTGTCATTCTGGAGTTAAAAGGAAATCCCTTCCATCTCTTTTAGTTAAAGGGCATTAGCATGCGCTATGGAGAGAGGTTTGGGGTTTTTTAACACACACAGGAGGTGTGTATGTGTGGCTTTGTGGTACTAGCAGAAATTTAGACTTTGAGGACATGTGACATTAAAAGGCACGGATTAAAGAGGCAGAAATAGGCTTTCCTTGTGAGCATATTCATCTTATTATGCTCTGCGAAGGACTCTTTATCATCGTGCTGCCACTGGGTCTTTCAGTGTAAATTACTCCCTTGAAGATGGCCATGTTTTGTGGTTTGCAGTCGGGACACAGGTTTTTTGATGTTGACCCCTGTTCACAAGGGGCTACAACACAATCACTAAGTTGTTCATGGAAATCATACTGCAGAAAATCATAGTCCCAGGAGTAATGTGCGAGTCATTTAATCCATCAAAGCGCGCTACCCTCTGCAGGAGCTCACGCAGACCCCTGTCTTAATAAACCTCTGTTCTTTTTGTACAGCACTGATTTTCCTGTTTCTTTCTTGCAGTACAATAAACACCTCTTCGTACACATTGGACACGCCAACCATTCTTACAGCGACCCGTTGCTTGAATCAGTGGACATTCGTCAGATTTACGACAAATTTCCTGAAAAGAAGGGCGGTCTAAAGGAACTGTTCGGGAAGGGGCCCCAAAATGCTTTCTTCCTCGTAAAATTCTGGGTGAGTAAGACATGATGTGAAGAACCTCTTGTGTCGATAAGGCCTGTGTTTAGTGTTTTGCACCCTTCAGTTGCTTGTGGAAATTTCTTCTGTCATCATTGAAAAGTGCAAAGCTGTATGTCCTTCAGGTAGGACGCTGGCCCAGGGCCCCTATTGTTGAGAGCACCTCAAGAGTCAAGAAGTCTGTGTTGCAAATGACATGCAAAGGCAGATGAGTGCCTCAACTGTGCTTGTCACAGCTGCTGGGTAGGAGCAAACAGGTAACCAGAGCCCTCGTTTGGAAATGGGGAACTGCCATCTAGTGGCTCAGGAAAAAACGGGGAAGCACAGAAATGGAGACTGCTTTTTAGCGTTTCCAATGCTGAACTCTTGCCAAATGCAAATAGTACAAGAATCAATCCACACTTATGCAGATAGGACCAAGCAGGATTTGAACTGAGTATGCAACAGGGTGACTGTGAGCCTGGGACGGTTCCAGGGTTTTTCTTAAACATTTTTTGATTGCTAGAGCACATCTGCTTTCCCTTTGCCTTTTTGTTAGTCAGCCATGGGACTCTGCTCCAAAAGTTTTATCTATTCATATCTCTTGTGAGTAAGAATGAAAAATGAATTTGAATAGAAGGTTGAGATGTTGTATATTGATGTAGCTGTGATAAATTTCATTGATGCATCAGATTTTTCTTATTGCATTTACAAAATCTCATGTTCATCGAAAAAGATCATCAAATCTCTAGGCTGGACCTTAAGCTTATACTAATGCTTTTTCTACTCATTAATTTGTTGGCGTATTTTTTGTGGTATACTCCTTTTCATAGCAACAGTTATAAACATTTGAAATTTGTCTTTTAAAACATCTGTGATAGGGGCATATTCAGGGTCTAATTACAGGGTGGACAGGTTGATGGTGAAACCAGAAAAGGTTGATCTGGGATCACTGCTTATGATCAGATTTCCCAGTGTTTATTGTTTTCGGTTAAAGTTTATCTGTGTGACCTGAAATACTCTCCACCTTGTACATACTCCAGACTTCATATCTTGCCAAAAGTTTCTGTGGCACCAGATTTGGAACTGGAAACTGGGAATGAGGGAGACTCTCTTTTCGCAAATGTGGGTGTAGGAGGAGTAAACCACTGAGCAGGATCTGTGCTGGACTGCAGAAGAAATCGGTTGAGAAATTCATGGGGCTTAAAACGTGGTGTGGGAGCTGTAGACCAAACATTTGAGGGCTGGCTGAACAAAGAGGCCAGGAACAGGAGGAAGCAGAGAACTGGGAGCTGAAACACAGCAGGCACCAGGAAAGCCAGGTGAGAATGTAGTGTCAAAAAGAAGGAGGCAGTGGCGTAAGGAGGCTGCAGGGAAACACAGGGATGAAGGGGCAGAGCAGAGACAGGTATGTGAGAGGTGGGAACGGGACAAGTGTAAGGGCAGAACAAATCTGGTACAGAGGAACAGGGCCTGAAGGTTAAGGGTCTGTGACCACTAAGTACATCTTGCAAAATCTGGGTGTGAACTGAGGACTGTCATCTCACCAATCCACTTTGCATAATAAATACTTGCAAAACCTGTTGGCAAAATGAATGTCACTTGCCTGTTCTCAGTTCCCACAGAGACCGACAAGCTTCAGACTTTATATTAGACATGGAAGCAGCAGGGATTTGTGATACAGTCATTGATGTGTTGTATATTCTGCTTTTTTTCCATGTGGAAACTGATTTTCAGGCACGCTGAATGCTCAAAGATGTATCTAAAGCTGGTATAGATCCTCTTTGGATCATTAAGGTCTATATTGTACTCATGACTTCAACAATTCAAGTGCCAGCCTTCTCTGCTGGATCTCCTATGGGCAATGCACACTTTTAACACTCTGGCCTCAGTTCCCCATCTGTAATATAGGGCATGACACCATCCCTGCACCTTAGGTGGTCATTGAGAAATCAAACTCATGGCTGTTTATAAAAAATCAAGATAATGCCGTGAAGAAAACCTTTATAAAATGAATAATTTTGCGCTCAGAACAGGTTTTGAGTAGTGTTCAGGAAAGGTGGACTTGGGCCGCACTGAATAATGAAGACAAAGAAATATTGTGTAGATGCTCAGAGGGCAAGTGTGGAGTTGTGTAGCTAAAGACTGTGTCATGATGCAGTTCAGCAGTCAGGATGTGCAGGCAACTTCAATCCAACATTTCTTAACCTCACTGTGCCTTCCAACATAATGGCCTTTTAATACAATTTTGTGTTTTATTAACTTAGAGATTAAAAACATACAGTGCTAACATCCTTCTGAGTTATACATTTAAAATGTGATGAGAATGCCTTCCTGAGCCATGACCTCAAAAGAGGCCAGTGGGTTTTCTCTGCATTGAGTGAGTGCAGCAGAGGGAAGGCGCCAGGGGCAGTGTTTGGGTGTAGCAAGAGTCACAATGGATGCCCTTCCAGTCATAAACTTCACACCAGTGCCCCTCAGCCAGCAGTATGTATAGGAAAAACAGAAGACGGCTGTGTAATTAGTCATGAGAATTAGATCCTAAACTGTCAACTTGCTGTCCTTTATTTATTTCACCACAATAGGGCATTTCTTCAGAAAACAGGACATTGTTCCCATTTTTATGGGGAGTGTTGAGAATCTGTTCTAAATAGTCATCTATTAGCAGTGTAAAACTGGCAAAGGTTGCTGACAATCTTTTGGACCCTACTAGTAACTTCAAGTTTATTAGTATGAAAATAGATTACATTTTGTATTCTTGTCCTTTTCTTTTAAATTAAGTATCCGTGTCTGAATCAGTATCCACTCTCTTCTTACCATCTGCTACCTCCTCCTACTCCAAAAGTTCAGCTTCTCCCAGGTTATATTCATGTTGTGTGGTTATTGCTTACTTACAATATTCTCTCACCCCTTATTTAACCATTTCCCCATCCCACCCTGTCTGTTGTCTTCTCCAGTATCATTTAGCCATCAATAGTTTGCTCAGTGCTGTAAGCTACTGAGTGCACCCTGCATCAGTGTCCAGTGACAGTCCACTTTTTGGTGGAATTTGATTGTAATGTGAGTAAAAGAGGAATATGGATTTGTGTTAGGCAAGTAAATACAGGTGAGAAAGCACTGCAAGGAGAATCAACAAAAGGAAAACGGGAACTATGAGTGAAAGGAGTGGAGGGAAACCAGAGAAGGAAAGAAGGCGGGTGTTGTGGCATGTGGAAGCATGAAAGCGAAGGTGAAGATTTGATGCCAGAAGGGATGGTGAGCCTGTAAATGGATTTAAAGAGAAGTCAGCATGTCGCTGGAGGCAGCAAAAAGGGTATTTTGTTTAGACATTAAACCCAGTGTGGAAAGGAAAGATGGGAAACGGGAAGACAAGCACTTACATTGAGGATGACTAAGGCAGAAAGTGGCTTAGCTCTGGTAGCCAGAAAGAGTATACTCCTCTTGCTCTTTCCCATTTACTTCTACTTGAGGCTTCTGAACAGCATGGTTTTCCCTGTGACAAAGATAATATGGTTTGATTACAAAAAAGTGGGAGGGAAAGGTCTGAGATCTTGCAAGAAGACATTTGGCAATTGTGGAGTTGACTTCACAAAGCATCGCAGGTATGGAGTAGAAAACAAAGCGCTGCTTTGCTTTGCAGAAGGTTATTGGTTCATGCAGATTGTATCTCCTGTGAAATACAGCCTGATGCTGGGAATGGCTAAGCTTCTGCCTCAGTCCTGGTGACACATCTGGACATCACACTTTTGGGCCTCTTTCTACCTCACAATGCAGGAGGTATAAAAGGACGAGAATTCTCCTTTTACACCACCTCAACCAACCAACCTTACAGCCCTGCAAAGCAATTTCCATGTCCTTGCCTTGCACCTTGAATGCAGTGACTCTCATCCCAGGTAGTCAGTGGGAACCAGAGACTGCAGGGACGTCACCCCAGAGACAGGCTTTTACAGAAATAGATAGAAGGGGCTTTACGTGGTATGTTGTGCACTCAGTACTATGGGCAGATAAGGAACAACGTACTAATGATAAGGCACAGGAAATTTGTGTGACAATGATATGAAACCGGAGATTACAGGGATATGAAATGCAAACAAAAATAAAGGTTTTTAAATAAATGTAAAAGTTATTTGCTAGAACAGTGTTGAAGAATTCAGACAAGGCTGCCGAATATCTGCAGATGAAACCTTTCCCTGGTTTGTGCAGATTGAGTGCACAATCCTGCTTCTGTTACCTCAGTCACTAACAAAATAAACCCAATCTATGTAAAACAGTCAGGTATGATTCATACCATCCAATCTTAGTCTGAGTAAGGTCAACATACCTGTTGGTTAGTTTGTACTGGAACTGTTCTCCTGACTTGAGTAAGCGCTGCAGTTTTCTGGTCTTTGAAGTTCTGATTAGCCTATCTAAAAGCTAAGTCAACACGTTGCCTCTATTGGTTTCTTTTATTGGTTGAAGTTCCACTCATATTGATATTTAATGCTATCCCTACTGACTACTCACTACTATTCTTAAATTACCTAGTACTAAATAATATGCGTAGGCCTCCTGCAGGAGTTCAAGCTAAATGATAGATCACACCTCCAGCTCTACCCCAAAATGTCTGTCCGCTGCAGCCTTGGCTAAATTCTTCTGGTTTTGCTAGTTATTTTTCTCTCGTGTTTTGCCTCGGCCCCTGATAGCAAAGTCTGAGGTGGGGATTCTCTTTTGGCATGACTTCTTCATGTAGCCTGCAGTATCTGCAGTGGGTCCGTGCCTCCGTTGGGATCCTGAGTGCTGGTGTAAGCACCTTCCAAAAACGTGGCCATGGGTTTTGTGTCTCGGGCACTGCCAAACGCTCTGTGCCAGGCTTGAACCCTGACTTCTGCAGCTACAGGAACAGTTATGGGAAGTAAATGTGTTGAGAGGAGAGATGTTTTCTAACTAGTGGCACAGGGAAAGAACAGCCGATATAAATTAATATTGGGCTGTCAGGCTTTCTACTGGTCTGATCCACTGGCTTAATTTTAAATGTTTACAGTAGCTTGAACTATTCTTCGAACTGAGGAAAGCTTAGTCAGAGCTGAGTGCAACTCTGAAATAAAGACCCAAACTCATCTGAAGATGCATGGATGATATTAATTAATGTTTAAAATGAATGCTTCTATTTGCAGGAATCTGCAATGCAAACTAGGAGTTTTAGAAAGTAATGCATATTGTAATTAGGGCAAGCTTTTAAAGATGCTTTGAAGTCCTAAACATTTTTGAAATTCAAATGTGGGATGGAAATAAAGGAATCTACACAATAAAGGGGCATTAAATTATGTCCCCCAAAATTTCACTGTTTTATAGATGTAAATATATGCCATAATTAGTGGTAAGTAACATGAGGAGGATGGTTAAGTTTATTCCTATTCTTATTCAAAACAGCTGTGGCATGAAAAATAATGCTCCTTCTCTTTGTGATACACTGGAACAAACAATTTACCCATGTAATCAGTGCTCAGAAATGGCTTGCGCCTGTGGTCTCCTCCCACCCCCTCCTGAATTTATCCCCATGTGTCTCCAGCCGTCTTAAAAGGTGCAGAGATTCTTTGTGCCCTTCATTCACACACGCACACAATTGTGGCTACTGCCTTTATTTTTTCCTTTCTATTTTTACATGTAATTTATATTGCATAATCTAGAATCTTGGATTTCCCTCCGCATCCACACACGCACCCTCGCCAGCTTTGACTGGCAAACGATCTGCAACTCGCAAATGGGCTCTGTAATGTGAATGGGTCTATGGCCAGCATGCAAATGTATGCAAAACAAATTAGATATGGAAGAAAGCAGACATCCATTTTCTTTTCCCCATCACAACCCTCTCGGCGCGGGGAGCTCACGCAGGGCTGGTGGAGGACCCCTTGGCAAATTGATGCGAGGGCATTAGCGCTGGAGGCTGGCTAATGAGAGGAAGGGGCCGAGCAGCTGGGAAGCCGGAGCAGCTTGGCCTGTCCATCACCAGCCCAACCATGTGGCAGAGCTGGACGCGATTCCTGAGCTGCAGTGTAACGCGCGGAGAGACGTGCCAACGGCCCAGATGCTCCCCTTGGAAAAAATTGCTTCACAATTTGGAATCTCCGCTCTTTGATCACTCTTTGGAGAGGAGGAGGGGAGGCGTGATGCAGTCATATGAGTAACACACCTCCCCGCAGTCAGCAGTTGGTAGAAACTATATGTTGTTAATAAGTGACCTTATATATGCTTAATGTTAACTGCTGAATGCCAGTGTAAATTGTTCTGGCCCTCCCCAGATCCCACTGTTTCCAGTAGGTGCTGTTTTCCTTCAGCTCAGCAGGAAGGATTTAGACTCTTCTGGGCAGTTTTTGCTGGAGTTGCTTTTTTGTGAGCCAAAGCTGTTATTATTACACAAGCGCTCTGCCCTCTGCCCCCCGCCTTCAGCACAGAGCTGAGAGCTCTTCTGAACTGAACGGGAAGACTTCTTTTTATATTTATTTTTACTTTTTATTTTGGTTTCAGCCAGCTCTGGTTTGGTGCCTGCTCTGGCACGCTGGCAGAGGCTTTTCCATGCAGCATGTCAGACGCTTGGTACTCTTAATATGTAATATTTTCAGTGCTACCCATTGACAAGATATGCTTTATTAATGAATTAATCATGCTCTTACACAACCACTGTAGATAGCGTGCCAGAAAGCTGAGTGCCTCTCCCACCTCCAAATGCATTCAGCCAATATAAAGCTCAGCTCTTAGAAATAAATCAAAATTAGTTTTACTCTCAAAAGTAAGGAAAAAAAAAGTTGGGTTTTTTTTTCTTAAATTTTATTGATCTTATATTTTAAAATTCAATGAGAAAATGGACCGCTGTTCATCACACGCGATCATGCCTCCATTCAAAAGGTTTTTTATCTGTATATGCTCCAGCTGTATATGCTCATCAACCCTAATTCCTGGGCAGAGCATAGTTGCACGAGAAGCTGTGCAGAAGGGAAGGCTGGTTCCCAGCCCAGGAAGACTCACAGCCTAAGTCTGAAATGCAAGAGAACAGCCAGGGCTGGAGCACCAAGGAAATGATGAGACAGAGCTGGTTGCAGCATGAGAGGCTGCAAGCACAGCACTCCAGGAGCTTTTTGACTGTGGTCACTTTTATTTTTCCACAGGGATCATTGGAAAAGGAAATTATAAGGAGAAGGTTAATTGAGGGTAATAAGATAAATTCCTATATTTCATTTTTGCTATTATTATATTTATCTAGCCTTGCCTCTCCTGTAATGTAGGCAGTGAGTCTCACTAAGTAATGTCTGCCTCCAGAAGCCTCCTTGAACCAGAGCATCCCTGTTAGTTATTTAGCTTGGTTAAAAAAGACCCCAATTAATAGTGATTCCACCACATTTGAAAATTACACCAGCATTTAATTGCCATCAGGGTTGCCAGCCTTTGTTTTGTTTCTCATTTAGCTTTTGCGTAGCTTTAGCTTTCTGTCTTTTAATGTCCTTTTCTGCGAGATTTAATCTATCAGAAGACTCTTCCCCATGTAGCAACTTGTAGGCTATGACAAAGTCTATGGAAAAACTTCCCTTGGAAAAAGTAAGTAGATGGAGTTTCATTAGTCACTCACTACAAAGGATGTTTTCCAGACCTGAAATCATTCTTGTAACTCTTTTCTGAACACTTTCCAATTTTCCAACATCCTTTCTAAAATGTAGACACAAAAACTGAGATCAATATTGTAGTAAGGATCCCGCTAAAACTGAATACCAGGGTAACACATCCCCTTATTCCTGCTCACAGCTACATCTGCAGCTCTCACAGCCACAGCAGTGCCCACTTTTAGCATGGCCTTTTTTGGTTTGTGGGGTTTTTTTCTTTTTAAATATTCTCATACCTTTTGGGGTTTTTTTGGACGGGGTGGAATCCTCTGAATTTTAATTCGAACCAATTTTCATCAGTTCAAGGAATACAATTTAACTTTTCGGTGTATGTGTATGACTTACTATGTAAAGCCATAACAATATAATTAGCAAATCCTTCACTATCTTTTTTTAACTACAAAGTTTTGTATTTTGCTGGAAGTGATCATCTTTCCTTCTTTTCAAAAAGTATTCAGCATGGAACAAAGCTTTCAGCCCCTGGTTCAGAATACTGCCCTGACATGACAGTCCTCTCTTTGCAATGGTACCCGCTCCTTCCCAGTGGTCATGGGCTCGGCCTCTGGGGCAAGATTTCTTTCAGTATGTGAGAACAGACAAAATTCTTTCAGTATTAAAAAAGGCTTTGGTGAAGCCTTCATCTAAGGGTATTTGCTGTTGCCAACTCTTACAATTTTTATGTTGTTGTTACGCTTTTTGGAGGAGTCTTAAAGCTTCAGCCCTCAGCAGTTTGTAATTAGTTGAACATGAAAACTGTTGTTTAAAAGGAAAATTTGGTCTTTCCTTGAAGACACAGTTGTTGTGTGCTAGACTCAAAAAAAATCAGAGCAAATTAAGCAAATAATGATCGTTCACACCTATATTATCATCATGGGGCTTTTGCAACAACGTCGTGATTGCGTAAGAGTAAATCATGACATTTGAGTGATAAATTCAAGGATTCCTTATTCAAACATCAGAACCCCAGCCTGTATTTTTTGAGTACACAGGACTCCTGGTGATTTCAGCAAGAGTTGGAAGAGCTGTGGGAGTGATCAACAGGGTGCCAGATGGCCACATGTGTTATTTTTCCAGGTTAAATGTCAGCATGCAAATACAACAATTAGATTTTTTTGTCAGTGGGCTTCAATATCAGAAGGCAGCGGATAAAAAGTTATTCTAATTTTTTAACTCTGTGTTGCTATTGCAGCTTGAAGTATAAGGTCTGTGCAGCTGACCCTTTTAACAATGAGAGATTGCGAGGAGCAGTTTAGTTATTTAGCCCATATCTGAAAGGAAAAAAAATATGTTTTGATAGCAAAATTGTAATTGTGGTAGCAGCAGGAATAACCACTTTTTAAGAGATTACTAGTCGTACTATGAGAGGAATAACCACTTTTTAAGAGATTACTAGTAGTACTATGAGTATTATTATTATTATTATTAACAGTGTAATAATAAACAGAAATGCCTGTTCAGAGATGCCGGCGCGGCAGCCGTGGCGTGGCTGGTGCCTGCGCTGCAGCTTGTCGTGTGGAGCTGTTTGTGGTGGTTGGGTCTCCAGCCAGCTGTGACGGCAAATTGCTTATTTACTGTGAGCTCGGAACCATTTCTTACAGCTCACTGCGAACACTCTGCTTCAGATGTACATTAAACATTAACTGCTGACCTCATGCAAAACATGTGCAAGAAGCAAGGTGTAATAGCGATAGGATTTCTTTGTGTTATGCAAAATACGTGACTATAGGGCTGTTTGTGTTACTGTGTGGAAACCTCAGGAGACTTCTCCACTGATTAATTTACCAAAGCCAGCCTGAAATAATCTTAGACCTGTGTCTTCTCCCTACCACAAACTAGCTCAGTATGTGCTATTATCAGCATATTGCCTCAGAATGTTGTACCACAAATAAGGGCTGTAGACACTAAGTAGAATTAATGAGTTGTTGCCTAGTTAAAAATTAAATAGCAGTTACAAATGACCTGAACTGTAGTGGAGGCAGGTTTATAAATGTTCCACACTAGCTAGTAAATAAACATACCTGGAAACTGAGTTTTTAAAAAGTGTTAAGGTAGACAGGAAAGTACCTGTCACAATGTTTGTGTTACATTTCTATATTGGCAACAAAAACAAGCAGAGCTAGATTTGCAAGTGAAACAGCTGCGAAAGTGTGTTTCCCTGCTGAAATGCTCATCTCGACGTTAAAAATTCAGACAACCCTTAGATGTTACGCTGCTGTAGCTGATCAGCTCTTTCCACATAAAAAGAAAACCCTGCCCACTCTCCTTGGGCACCAAAGATGTCAGCAGAACTAATGCCTGAATCAACAAATCCAGCTGTGGATATCCCTAGACTGTGCCTGTGTCCATATTAGTGCTCTTTTAATTTGAGGGCTTTTGAAAATGGATTCATGATGACAAAGAGCACAGTGGCAGAACAGCTTCAGTGCTGCTGGGGAGGCCAGATTCAGCATGTGACCTGTGCTGTTGCTTTGTAGCCAAATTAATCATGCTGTGCACAGGACTTGGATTGGGATATAAATAATTAAAGGTAGCACGGTTCCTCTCTTGATCCTGCAAGGCTCATTCTCTGAGAGATAGATATTAAAGGCAGCTGGATAGTTGTTCAGGCTGCAGAGAAATGCTGAAAGAAATGAAATAGTTCCAGTAATGTTTTCTGGGTGCGGTAGGCACGGCTCGGTGCGCACAGGGCTCACGTGAAGCCTGGGAGATGCGTCACCCAGCTCCACCAAGCCCAGCATTCTGCTGAATCAGGGCCATATGGCTTGACAGAGCCTTATCAGAGATCGATGCCCGTGTTGCGCAGCTGTCTCCCTTTGCCTGAGGATTTCGTTGCTTTAAGAAAGGAAAAGTGAGTGAACTGTGGCCCCTGGGGAGCGGGATGGCTCGGTTGCATGGGAGGCTGCAGGGCAGGTTCCCTCCGGAGGAGCCAGCTTGGAGCCAGGATCCTTGCAGGTGATCATTCCCTTTGCTCCAGGGACTTCATCAGCTCTCTGCCAGACAGGAACGTCACCTGTAGCCCAGGGAAATACTGGGTTGTCTTTTGTTGTTAAAAGTTTGAAGAAATTGCTGCTTCCCTGAGGTCTTTACTGCAACAATTAGGCAGGTACTTTCCTGACAGACTTTTTTCACTGTCTCTGTTGTCACTATAAAACTCCCCCCTTTCTTATTTCTGAACAAGAACGGTGAGCTAATTACAGCTTACGCTGCTGACATTGTCAAATGAAAAATAAAATCTTCAACATCTATTACCTTTTCCCAACAGGCTGACTTAAACTGCAACATTCAAGATGATACAGGAGCGTTTTACGGAGTCACTAGTCAGTACGAGAGCTCAGAAAACATGACAATCACCTGTTCCACCAAAGTCTGCTCATTTGGAAAGCAAGTAGTAGAAAAAGTAGAGGTGGGTGTTGTGATGGGATGAGTGGAATGACTCATGGTTCCCTTTCATTTTAATTAGGTTTTTTTCTCTCTTGTCTTTACTTTACTCTTATCTGTCTTTTCCTTCCTTTCTGTAATCCTTCCTGAAACAGTATTTTCCTTCCCATACGTGTTTGGGTTCATTTTATACCACTGTGTAAATGGTGACACTACAGTTAAGCCTAGTTACCTGTTGCTTTGGAGACCCTCCTCCACCCTGCCGGTGGCACCCTTTGGTGAGGAACCTGCAGGTGACATCAGGGCCACTTCTTCCATCACCTGGTAGGAAAGAGCCAAAAAATGGTTTTGCTCCCATTTCCAAACACTTGGCCAGCCACGTAGCCTGCTTGGAACCGTACTGCAGTAACGAGCTACCCTCTGTCACCTGGATCTCTTAGGTGTTTTAAAGCCATGGATGGTGTGCTACGTTTCATCTATACCCATGCTTTTTATTATCTTCTGTGCTTTCCTCAGTCACCAGCAGCTTTTGAATGCAAAGTTGCATAATTTCTTACCATGCAGGGTCCTTTAGTTATTTTTCACCTTTTCTAAGCACGGAACTGTATGGCATGGGCAGGTTGGTTTATTCTACTGCAGCTATTTATCCTGTCTTCTGTGTACTAGGCCCCACACCTGTTGGCTGCAACACAGGTTTTGTGCAGGACTTTTAGCCTAGAGCTGCAGGTCAAGCCTTTACAGATGTCTTGGTCACTGTTCATGTCCTTCTTATACAAAATACAGTTTCTGTGCATGGTGACCATAGAAAAGTTTTCCATCATTTCCATTATCCCAAGCTTAGAGAAAGTCAAAAACCCCAACATGGCACTGGGTGTACCTGAGGGGAGTAATTGGTAGCTGGGCAGCAGGAGTCCAGGAGTCACCGCCTTAGAATCATAGAATCATAGAATCATTCAGGTTGGAAGAGACCTTTGGGATCATCGAGTCCAACCATCTACCCTACTCTACAAAGTCCTCCCCTACACCATGTCCCTCAGTACCCCATCTAAACGTCCCTTACCCCCCTTCAGCTCCCTGGGGAGCCCCCACAATCTAAATCAGTCTGATTTTCTGCCGACTGTAGTCTTGCATCTTTCTGTAACTCATAAACTGCCTATTAAATCATGCAATAATATAGCTGTGTTTATATGTGTATATTTATGCATAAATACATAAGCTTATTTTTGGTGTTCCCTTTGCAGACAGTTGCCTCAAAACTAAAATCATCCTACCACAAAGTTTTCTGCTTAGTTCATTTTCACTTGAATTGGATTTACCTTTGTGTGATCCTCATCTGTCCAGCTTTTTAATTCATAGGTTAGAGAACAAGTAGTGATATTATTACTTAATAATTAAGGGCCTTGAATTTTTAGCAAGGCACTGCATAGCTCAGGCAGGGAGTTAGCAAGTAAGTGTGTGTGTGAGAGCCACTTTCTCTTTTTTTTCCTGTCTACACAAAGAAAAAAAAATAGTACTCACTTTTTTGCTATTTCTGAATTATCTTTCTTATTCTAAATATTTTTTTTTTTTTTTTTAGACTGAATATGCAAGGTTTGAGAATGGCCGATTTGTGTACAGAATAAATCGCTCTCCAATGTGTGAATACATGATCAACTTCATACACAAGCTGAAGCATTTACCGGAGAAATACATGATGAACAGCGTGTTGGAAAATTTTACAATTTTATTGGTATGGACTCACTTTTTATTTTTCCATTCTTTTTCTGGGCTTTGTATGTCTTGCTTAACTTGTAATACTTAGAACCAGTTTCCGAAACCTTTAGTCACATTGCTTACTAAACAAACCATCCCATTGACTTCAGAGCAATGCTCCTGGAGTTGTGCACTGCAGACGCTAAGGATGAAAAGGCTCAGCTGGTTGAGAACATGAACAAACATCTTTGTTACTTTCCAAAAATTCAGCTTACCTCTCTCTTTTTTTCTTAATGCAAGTCTCTATTTGGTGTTTATAGCAAGCCTGAGGCAGTAACTTTGAACAGTCCCATTCATCTAATGTGTTCTTACCGAGATGCCAGTTGTAATAATACTGCAAATGTCAGTGGTGTTAATTAGTTCTTGGGCAAGGCCAGCATGCAGTAATGGCTACACCCAACAGGTGATCTAAAGCACAAGGAATGGTCCAAATAGTAGCCTTCAAGCCAGTTTCATGCCGTTTCCCTGCTTGCTTTCAGTGTGGCTCTGCAGTGGCACCTCAGCAAAGCACTTAGAGCCACGCTCCGCTGGTGGTACGTAGGATTTGGGCAGGCCCAGGGGCTGGCAGCATGCAGGAGAGGTAGGGCTGTGAGTACAGAGCCACCTCCGCCTTGTGCAGCGAACACAAGGTGACAAGCGTTCCCTGGTTTCCCTTTGCTGGAGCAGGGTTCCAGCTGGGGAGAGCTGAGCCGAGACCCCATGGTGGTGGCTCGTGGTCCAGCAGCCGGGGTGGGATGAACCTCAGTGCCCTCCACCAGGAGCTCCAGCCCCACAGCCCGGCCCCAGGGCACAGGGGGTGAGTGCAGTCACCCAGCCCAGTTCAAAGTGCCCAAGAGGGAGCGAGAGGACACAGATTTCAAAGTCACATCTGAAGATTGGCTTCAATTAAGCCAGTCGTTTCTTGTTTTGACCCTGGTGTTTCCAAGTTTGTAATAAACCGTCTGCCTCTTCCTTCCCCTCAAACAGGTTGTGACAAACAGGGATACACAAGAAACCCTGCTCTGCATGGCTTGTGTATTTGAAGTGTCGAACAGCGAACATGGAGCACAGCATCACATCTACAGGCTTGTAAAGGACTGAGCAGTTATTTATATATACACTTCATTTCACTTCTTTATCAAAACACAGACTGTAAACCTCAACACTAAGTGGCAGTGCCTCTGGCCCAACTTTCACCCACATTTTTCTAAATCCTGTTTTAGTGAAGTCATTTTTAATGTGTTCATATATAATTGTAGCTGTGAAATTCTGGTACAGTTGTAAAAATTATTTCTAAAACTTAAGTGTTCTTCAAATTTGTAAACCACAGTTCTTTGGGAAGACTGTATTTAAGAACCTGACGCCTCTGTCTGTGGAGGCCTATTTTTAATTCTGATAGAAAAATGTATGACAGAGCATTTGCCATGGAAAAAAACTGACAGCATTTATAAGAATTTATTTTGGGTTTTTTTCCAACATGAAATACTTGTTTTACGATGCAAGTGAAATTGAAATGAACCTTTAGCTATAACTGTAAATGAGTACACAAAGTTAATAACCTTTATAGAATTATCTTTGTAACTAATTAGGGTGGAAGATATGGACGAATGTAATTCACTAAATTATTTTTTAAAATGAAAGCATTTTTCTGTTTGAAACCAAATGAAAAATATAGCCTTAAGAAATGCCTGATAGAAACAGACAGGTCCTAAAATTAGGCAAATTTTGTATTTTTTTCTCAACGCTAAAACTAATCTTCTAATCCATTAAACTTTCAAACAGGTATTGCAGAGAAAGAAAACATCATCCCTTATCCCTAACATATCTAGTGTATTTTAAAAGAGTATAAAGTTGTATTGTACTAATATGAAAATCTGATTATTTAATGAAAAAGATGGCTCATTTTGCAATAAGTAGGTAAATACTGAAGATTTAGACTTGCATTATATGTAGTCTTGTGTGTGCAGTTATATTTTATATGGACAACTATGTTTTCTAATAAGTTGAACGAAAAACTTTCAACTCTGAAATTAACAGATGAATGGAAACAACTGACATTGCAACAGCATTGAGTAATTTGTAAACTGAAAGCAAAACACTAATGTGTTTGAAAGAAGAACACATACAACTCTGAAAGGATCAACAGCTTTAATATCTATGAGGCGCTAGAAAATCACAACCAACATCGGGCAAAGATTGGAAAAATGGAGATTTTTTTTTTTTTTTTCCTCCTTTTCCTCTTTATCATGGTGCTCCTAGATCTCTCCCAGTTGTCTCTCCGGTTCCAACTGGCAAAGATGTTTTTCTGAAACAAACATGTACGTACCACATGGGGGTCTGATGTCCTTTTGCATCCAGATGTGGTAGCATTCATCCTTCTGATCTATTCAGGGAAGACTCCAGGAAGTGAAATCTACAGCTGGAGATATTTTAATACTGTAAGGATTCAAACCATGGCTGTGAGTGATGGGCTGAGGTACGCACAGGTGAGAGGAGCAGTCTCAGCCCTGCTGGCCACACCGGGGCCTGTTGCTCAGTGTGTCTTCTGCTGCACACCCAGCGCGGCCCCGCAGCTGCTCAGGCAGCAGTTGTTTCAGCAGGTGCTGGGCCAGCAGCAGAACATTTGTCTGCAAGGCTGAGAGCTGCCCAGCCAAGCACAAGCCACCTTGAACACCAGTCACGAGGTGTCAGCAAAGGGGGGCTCTTGGGAGGGTCTTTTGCAGTCCTGAATCAGAGAGGTTAATGTTTAGCAGATTCCTCCTCCCCGCCCTTGGACCGTGTGTGCCCATGCACAAGTACATTTACTTCCAGGTACAGTGCTGTAGTCTTCAAAAAAGCCAGTCTTAATTTTTTTCTCTTTTTGCATCTGTTTGAATTGCCCGTTGGGAATTGCCTAGAGGAGGTAGTGGGTTCCTGTACGTCTGCATGGGATGAGGGTCATCCCTAACACTGGTGAGGACTCAGAGGACACTAGAAAGATCCCCGAGGGGAAGGGAGACTGCCTAAATTCCTTAGCCTGCCCCTGATCTAACTCGAGTGGGTGGACGAGTGCTGTGATGTCTAGCTGTTACCTGCCTGTGGATATTAGGGCTGATGATCTTTCAGTTTATATTCCGTGAACGGAACAAAGAAATATGTCCATGGTAAGGTCTCTTTTAACACTCATTTTTAACACTAATAATCACATCAGGAAAAGCACTGCATTGTAACAGCCTAACGGTAGCCCTTTATTCTAAGCACTTGGTGTTACAAGTCAAAAACTACTTTTTTTGTTTTATTTTGTTCTAAAGTTGTCTTTTATTTAGGGTTTGAATTGTGGTTTTGGTGATTTTATTATTATTTTTTTAATAACAAGCAAACTCTTTGAGGCATATAAAGTATTGTAAGTCAATTTGCAAAACCAGGTACATTTTTTTAATAGAATCTGGCACACTACATATGCCATAACTATAGGGTATAAAAAGTCACAATGTTTATTGGTGTTCACATATGTAATATTAGGGAAACTGTTTCCATTGTCTTTTCTTTACAATTCTGTAAATGGTCCATACCCTGTATATGTTAATTCTTAAAAGCCTTAATCCTTCAACTGTTCAGTGTGGGGTGTGTAGTCCAACAGGCTGCCTGTAAACTGTGAGCTCTTTTGTAAGCTGGAAGTACTTATCTTGTTACTGTTACTTTTTTGTAGGAACCTTTTAATTGAGAGCTGCCAAAGCATTACAATATGCAGTGCCTTAGCATTATATTAGAAGTACCTTTAGCCTCTTAACATAAATTTTATATATTGTTTTATTAATTGGTTCCATTTTTTAAAATATCTGTATTTTTTCCCCCAGAAACCCTCTTTGACTGCTTGGTCTAAACCAACCTATTGTACAAGTCAGTCCCATTACTGCGCAGTTAAGTGTCTATACCAAAAGAAAAGGTTACAGATTCTTAGTTTTCCGTGAAAAGTGAATTGTATTAATAAATGCTGCCTTTTTAAATTTCATGACCAAATAATTAATTGTGACTCTTCTGCACTCCAGCATGAAAGTGCCTTTGGTTTGAAATTCCAGCTTAGAAAAGTGCTGCCATAATAATGACAATTTGTAGAGAGACCAAAAATATTTAGTTATCACCGTAATGCCTTTGGTTTATTGGAATAAGTTGAATCTACAGGCCTCCATTCACAAAAGAGCACCATTTATAGCAAAGTAATTTTGCTAATGATCAACCTGCTGAAGAATAATCTACTGTTTGCCATTTCTGACAGCACTGCAAACCAGCAACTGATTTTTCTGTGATATGAAAATGAAAATGATTCACATTTATATTCTCTTCATCCAGTTGTGCACCTGCATAATGAGAGATCCGTACACTGCAGAAGTTCAGACAGTGGACAAATGTGACTTTATTGTTCTCCTCTAATAATATTTCAGTATCTGTGAAGATTTTTTTTGTTTAGACAGAAGATTTTGTTTACAAAGTTGTGCATGCTGAACGTCAGATGCATAAACCGATGAACACGGAGAACAGACAATAGGTAGGGTAAAATGCAATCGTGTGTTTTTAAGCATTGAAATGTTGAGTGTGAGCGTTGTAGATGAAGGTGCTGTTAGAGAAACTCTGGCCAGCACGATTCAAAACACAGGGTTGTTTTGTTTTGTTTATCTCCCAGATGATGTCTTGGAAAAAAAAAAAAAAATTAGCTCCTCTTAGTAATGTGTCTGTATTTGATACCTTCTGTGAACGGGGGCCATACTGTACACGACAACTAAAATTGATGGGAAGAGGAGCAAGATTTTAAGAAAATGATGTTAGAAAGAACAAATATCAGCAAAACCAAAAGCTGTCAGAGGGATAATATAGTTGTGAATACAATTTTAACTTGATTTTTAAAGTATTTGATGAAAACTAAGATTAACTTTTTATATATAGAAATATTGTGACACTGTGTGGTAAATATTGTGATAATTCAAGTTCCCTGTCTCTAAAATATTATTTTTGTTATTCCTTCAAGGTCTAAATCTCACTTACCTCTGTAAGACAAGCAATCCTGTTGAACTCAATGAGACTGAGGTAGGGAAAAGACACTTTTGCCCCACAAGTAGAGCATATATCTTCAGTTATTACCAAACGTTTCAGCTGTACTAAATATTTGTGATAGACTACACTTCTGTCTCATTAAAATGTTAAAATAAGCATAATGGTACCATTTGGGGCTGTTAAAAATTACTACTAACAAATGTAGTTTTACTTACTTGAATTCCAAAATGATTTTCTTTAGGTACTGCACCACTATTTTGAAGGAATTGCAGATCTAATGCCTGTTTCTCACTTTCCCTTTCTACCGCAGCTACAGCTCGTTAAGTTTGGCAGTAGCTTCTTCCGTTAGAACCTGCACGGTGTAGGCTATTGGGAATAATGAAGGGTGTACATTAATGTTGAATGTGAGTAACCGGCCCGTTCCAGGCGGATACAACATTTGACGTACTGATCCATATCTATTTATTTTTCCACTGCAAGTCCTAGGGCGTGCTTGCTTTCCGAAAGAGTTCCCCCTATAGTGTTCCCAGATGACTCGCTCACTCATACTGAGGAACCTTGTGTCCCCCCTGTACTTGCCCGCACCGATGGGCGCACCCGCTCACACGGCGCAGGTGGGTAATAGAGTCCAGTTTTGTACTTTTCTCAGGATGATCTCTTTTCCCCCTCTTATCTTTCATAGCGAGATGTTTAGCCCCCTAAAAAAAGATTGAGGCTGGATAAGTCAAAGTACAAGAAACACTTTAGACATCTTCATCTTTTAACTTTTCAGGTCATTCTTGCTGAGATCATGTAATTAGTTTTAGTGTGTAAATTAAATCTTAAATGCACTCAGTTGACTAAAAGGAGATGGATCCCTGTTACCTCCTTACAGAATATGTGTTTTTGTTTTTGTTATGTTTTGTTTTATGGGCCTCTGATTCAGGCTCATGACTGCAGACAAAAAATACAATATGTGCCTGAAAAAAAAAGACAAAAGAATTTTATAACATTGAAAGCCTGAATAGCCTTTAATTCTTCAGTACATTTTATGTAAAACAGGTTGGGTTTTTGTTTTGTTTTGGGGTTTTTTTGCCATGTGCATTTGTTCACATTTGTAAATGACTTAATGGAATTCTCACTTTATGTTTATTTGTGTAATGTGTATAAAATGGGTTTGTGACTTAAGCATATTCATATATGGTCAGTGGTTACTTTAATATTGTACTGCTGCTGGTAACTTTTGATGTAGAACTTGCCTTTTGATGATAAAGTACCTCTAGGTTAGACAGGGAGGGAAGGCTCTTTGAAAAAAGTGAATGTTCTCCAATGTTTTCTTAACATATTTGCAGAAGCTTTCAAAAGGAGTTTCAGTCAAACCTCTTGGCAGTACAGTATTCTTGTATTTGTTATTGTCTGTGTGTAGGTACTGGTACCTTTTTTTGTTTAAAATGTTTTAAGTGTTGGCTTTAAAGTGAATTTATCTTTAGTATGATAGTAATATGAAAATTATAGGTTTTGTGTGCAGAGAATTTTTTTATAAAGTGCTTTGTAAAAAAAAAAAAATGTATTCTAGCTTTCGCGGTACATATGTGTGATAACTTTAATATCCATGACAGTTAAGTGCAATTATTTCATCACTCTAAAAATGCTATTTTTGTGTCGGTTACTGCAGGTGTTTTCATGTCTTTGCAAAGTGACACATTTTGATGCCTTCTTGATAAAGTGGTAGAATTTTTGTAGCTTTCTAGAAACTTTGTATTCATACAGTATCGATTGAAAATAAAGAAAATGAAAGTGTTTTGTGCATTTATCTTAATCTCTTACCTCAATCTCCTTTTAATATTGGGTGCGACTTTCAAAAGCGGTTTCCAAAGAAGCACAAGGCCAGACTTGCAGGAGTATCTGTGCACCTCCCTAAGGTGCGAGGGACATCCAGCAGGATTTACAGAAACCTGTAGGGATGGCACTGAAGGCTGGCACATCTGGGAGCCTTCTTCAGCAAGGAGTCCACACGCTTCCTGGCATTTTATCAGTGAGAAACGTGACTGCCTCCAGCTCGTGTGTCTTCCTAAAGGAGCAGTGGTGGATTTTTTTGACACATCATTTAAGCCATACTGTTTTAATGGGAAAAGTCACCCATCCTGCTTTATTGCAGCAGCAGGAATGTCCTATTCAGAATCTTATATAATGAATGGTATGAAATACATCACTAACTTGGCAACTAGAACTGATCGAGGAATACTTTAGTTACTGAGGTTGAGATGTTTTTTTCCAGGACACTGTGCTCTGTAGAACTGAGGTCCTGATAATGTGCCATTTTAAAGAGATTGATTTCTAGTTTTTCTTAAACCACTTGCCCCTCAGCTCACAGCTGTACCTGATATGATTGAGGGGATGAAACAGGATCAGCTCGCCCGCCGCATTCACAAAGTGAACCCACCTAGCTAGGAAAAGAAAAGAAAAAAAGAGAGTAAGAGGGATATCCTGGATCGACTGATATCAATGGGAACATGAACAGGACTTGGCAGAGAAAAAAAAAAAAAGTACATCTGGCTCATCTTCTGCTTCAAAAGGAGAGCAGTGGCTTTTGAATAAACCACATGCGCCTCCCACACACCCCAATTCTCCTTTTGGGTGGCAGATGTTCCACTGCCATTTTTAAAATGCCAGCAGAGCACCCCCCATGCGCAAGATGAATGGGTTGAGAACAACGCACAGGCATCGTCTGTTTTGACCCTGTTTTCTCTTCTTTGTTCCCCATTAAGTAGACGGCTTCAGCCCTTTGAAGTGGGTTAGCTGTTTCAGAAGCAACCTGCTTCTTAATTAAGGTTCTGCTTCTTAATTAATTTAGGTTAAGGAACCATAAATCCTCCACCTTTGGGAAAAATGTCGTGCAGCAGTTCAGGTTGGGAGGCCCCATGTAACGTCACACCATTAGTGTATGAACAAGCTGCATTCAGCAGAACCAACGGCCTCTCCCTGACTGAGTTTACGTGAGCGCGGCAGCACGGACAGGGCCTGCAGGAGACAGACCAGTTACTGTGTGCCATTTGATGAAGTGCAGAATGATGAGCTCTACGTGGTCCATGGACTTTTCTGCGGATTTTTTTTTTTTTTTTTAAAGATGCAGCCTATTTGACATGACAAATACAGAACACATTTACTGCTCACAAACCCAAGAGTTAAAAGGAGGGTTTGGAGCTAAGCAGTGTGTTAGCAGATGTCTATAGTTCCCCCATGCAGCCCTCGCTGTTCATCCCAACCCTGACCTTTCACAGCCTTACTATTGTTGTCTGGGGCCCTTTGAGCAGAAACAGCTGAACAATCTGTCACACCAGGCATAGCTTAGCAATGTTCATAAATAATTACCTACCTTGTAGAGAGGTGTGACCCTTAATTGGTTAATGGTAGTAAACTGTTATATGATTGCTGTTGCTTCGTGAGAGCTAGAGCTGTGCTGGAGACACTAGAAACTTGGTGAAGGTGGGAAGGGCAGGAGGGAGTGGGTCAGGAGACTGTACTAGAAGTGGAGGGAAAAAGAAAATTATACAAACCCAGAGTGCAAGGGACTGTGAAAAAATGACTAGCAGGGTATTGCTTTTCAAAGAAAATGAAAAGCTGAGGGCAGGAGAAAATAGGAAGAAAGAAGGAAAAGGATGATTTGAAGACCACCACCAAAGCCCATCAGAAGAGGAAAGGAGAACTAAGACTCAGAAAAAGGCTACAGAAGAACAGACAAATATCTGCCCCATTCACCTTCTAGGCCAGTGAATAGAATTGGTTTGGGTTTGGGGTTTTTTTCCCCTCCTGTGTTGCTTTTTATTAACCCTTTCCAGTTTTGGTACACATCCTCCTTAAGCTTAGGGGAAAGGCCTGCTGTAGGCCTCCGTTCTTACGTACCTCACTGTGGAGAATCAATAACGGCCAATCCCTGGACCGATCTCCATTTATCCAGCACTTTTCTCAAGCCGTCTTCCTTCCATAAGTGTGTGGTTTTGTATGCACACACAGAGTCCATTATAGGTTTAGGTTGATGAATTTCAAATATGTTGCTTTCTGTGCACCTCATTCTGTCCTAGAAGTGAGAGTATAAACATGTAACCTTGACATTATTAAATTGGAGCAGAAAGCAAAAAAAAAAAAAAAATTTTTTTTTCATTATTCTGCTTCCAAACATTTTTATCAGCTGTTAGATCTGTCCACATGCAGGGAGAAGTTTTGGATCCTTCAGCATTATAGCTTTTCCTGAACTCTGGTAGAGTCAATGTCCCACCAAGGATGGTGACTGGGGCCATCAGAGGAAATGGTGCAGGAGCCATGATTAATATGTAAATGTCCCTTTTCATTCCTCTCACTTACACAGTTCTCAGAGGGGATTAGTACACTACTCATACTTACCTTGTAATGTACCTTAATGCTTTGCTTTCTAGACCTCCAGCAGAGACATCTTTCAGCCATACTCTCTGTTTGAACAGAGCTCTGAGCTGTATGTGCAGCTGATTTTGCCAGTAGATTAACAAACTACAAACTTACCTTTATTTCCTGCCCAAAGCATGTAAGTTTATTAGCCATATTTAAAGATCCTTCTCAATATTTTTTTTTGTTGGCAGAGCCTAAAGAATAAGATTTTTTCCAGACTTTAAAAAATTCATTTCTGCTAAGCTCATACATTCTTTACAGTGCTATCAGAGAATTTATTTTTTTCCAAGACACTTGTCTTTTCTTATCCCTTCACCTGTGATGTTGAATTTCCTAGTGAGCATTATACTTAGCAAAATGTACAAGAACAGCATTCAGGTTATAACCGTTCCTTTTTGATGCAGCTGTACATTAAAGGGAGGGGATGAGGGGAGAATACCTGTATCTTTGTGATGGTTGGCCTTTCCGTCTGAACCCACATACGACAAACTCAGGCAATGACGTACTAGAATCAACCACACTGCGCACGTATTACACCATTCCACAGCACAGAGAATTCAATGGCTTCATTATAAAATACCTGTATTGGTTTTACTGTGACTATATTGTATTTTTAATAGGTTTTAATCTAGGCTTTATCATCAGAACACCATGATGGGTGGAAACTCAACAGTGCAGCTCACCTACACAGTTTACGGCAATCATGTGGGAGATAGAACACTAGTCTCAGCAAGGTTGGAGCTCCCTTATCTCCTCCAATGATCTCCTGTTTTGAGAGAGGTGGTGGTGAGTAATGTTTGGGAGGTGTCCCGAGAATCCCCACTGATAGGCTCTGGATAAGCACAACGGAGCAGGGAGATGTGGTGCAGTAACAAGCAAACTCCAAACTTTTTGGCTTTCCTGCCTACTTTTCATCTGTCTCCCAGCCAAGCAAAGGACACAATGTCATGTGGGCAGCGAGCTATCACACAACTGGAGAGTCTCAAGATCTGAGACCTCCCATTTTTGCAGAATTTCTGACTACTCCCTTCTCTCAAAGACTATGACTTGAGACTAGGCTCACCAGGCTCACAATTCCTCTTCACACTGGGTGAGGCAGTGCAGGGTATGGCAGAGCACTCAGACACAACTATGGCATCATCACCTCAGCTTTTTTTTTCCATGCAAACAAAATGTCTTCCCATTAAGAACATCAGTGCTGGAAGTGGTACACAGGTAATGGCTGCTCCGAGAGAGCAAGTCTAAGGGCTGGAGAGCCCCTGAGAGGAGATAAACGGGGCAGGCACAGGCAGCCGGGCAGGCTCTCTCCATGTGCCCTGCTCTGTGCCAGTGTGTCTCCTCAGCTCGGAAGGAGCTGCAACCACCCCTGCAAACTGTAACACCAAGGGAATGGGTACGAGTACTAACAGAAAGGAAGCATTAACCACGTGGATTAGCTGATCTGAAGATGAAGCTGATGAAGAAGGAGATAGGGTAAAGGCTGAGAGAATTGCAGAGGAGAAGGCTTTTCTACTATCTCTGGTCAGACACATAAAAGAGCAGAGACAAAAGTCAGTGTTAATCAACTAGAAGCAGATGGAAAAGTATGCAAGAAAGGGAAATAAACCCAGTGGGCTGGACTGAGAAAAGTGTACAGTGTGCTCATTAATATGAATTCATATTAATATGGCCAATAACCTGATAGGGAACCATTGAATGGTGGAAGGGGAGAAGAACTTGAGACAATCCATGAGATACTGAAAGATGAGGCGCAGAGCTCTGTGTGTTCACATGGCTGGGTGACCACTGGAGTGACCACTGCCAACGTCAGAAGCTCCTGCATGCATGAGGCTCTCTCGGGTGTGCCTGTGAGACACATGGGAAAGCTGTGGATGCAGCAACAGACAGATTTACAGATAAGGAAGATCTAGGAGGGAGTAGAGAGTTCAAGATCAGGGCTGCAGGTTCCCTGCAAGGGAGCAGGGGGAGCAAGGAGATAAAAGCCATGGAGACAGCTTCACAGTACGGACCTATGAAGTGGTCTGTCATCTCCAGCAACCAGCTCTTCCTTCCTAGAAGAGTGTGTGGTGTTAGAAGGCAGCGTGGTGTGCTTGTGTTTGCAAAACAGGGTGAACAGGGAAGTGGTGAGAATAACAGCTCTCCAAACACACACTTATGGCTGAAAAAACAACACGTCATCTGGAGCTTGTTTTTGGCTGCCTGATGACAAGACAGACAAGTATCTATACGTAAGAGATGCGATTACAAAGGAGATCTATGGACATTGATACCTGCACAATATAATTTAGAAAATTGTGCAGTGTGAATGGTTTGCTACCCTCAAAGTCCCCCCAAAACAGGCACGTAACCATGCAATTGGGGGGGGGGGGGGGG
>NW_015090965.1:254220-278250 GCF_001431845.1 Calidris pugnax | reverse complement strand
GGGGGGGGGGGGGGGGGGGTTGTCCCGTTTCTTAAACAAACAGAAAAAAGAGGAAGGCTGTATAATATTTAAGCTTTCTCTTCAAAGGTTAAACACAAAGATGCTGTTCAGCCATCTGAACCTGATGGTACCTGATGAGAAGGTGAGACTCTGGGCTCACCAGTGTGAATATGCACTGCTCAGCTCTGCTGAAAACTAGGAGGCAGCCTCGGTGCTGAGTGTGCACAGCACCACATCATAAGGGAAATGCCAGGCACACAGAGAGGCCACAGTAAGAGGCAAAAGAGTAGAAGCTTCTCTGACAGCAAGTGAACAAAAAAGCTTGAAAGTCTGACCAAGACACAACCCAAGATACAATCCAAAATGTCTTTAAACGAAACATTCATTCTTACTCCCTTTCATTTCAAGATTGTATCAATCCCTACAATAACTCTATTTAAGCTCCATAAAGCTTAAATAGGACAACGTGGAGCCCTCCACAAGGTTCATATAACAATGAAGTTGGGTTTGTGCTTACACAAAGTATCACTCTGTGATTTGAACATCTGACAAAGTCCCTCAGCTAGAAGCCCAGGAGGGTTCTACATGTTCCAGATCTTCTCCTCAGACCCCACAATGAAGCTGGGGTGCCCGAGAGAAGGATATGGCCCTAAGACAACAGCTAGATCATGAAGGATTCTGGTGCTTGCTTCTGCAATGCAGTCTAATGTAGAGCACGGGGTGGCAGTGAGTCTCATCGGGCTTTGCTGTAGTCCTTTCAGGACTGCAGCATGTCTCAATCTGTTTACCTGCAAGTACTAGGTATAATCAGGTTAGATAAGACCATTACCACGGTACATAACCTTTGGACTTTGGCTTGAGGCTCCTACTTTCCCTTCTGGAGAGAGCACATCATATTTCACTGTCTATTTTATTTCTTTCTCCTTTATTACAGCTGTGCTTAGTACCCTACACAGATTGATTTTCCTGGAGGCACAAACAAGCAGATAGAATCTAGAGGATGTTTAAATAAAGGGAATCATTGTAAATGGTCTTTGAATTAATAAATATATATAAAGATAAATAAGAAACATAGAGATATATAGGACATATAGGTAGTACAAACTAATCATGACCCATCTGTCCAGTGTGCTCTGTTCATGCGTGTACTCAATGCTAGGATATCCTGGAAAGCAATAGGCCTCTGTTCTTCATCTTTCTGGATGCACTTGGGATTCCAGCTGGGACACAGGAATTTTTCCACAATCCCAAGTGAAGGATGGATCCCTAGATAATACATTTTGCCTATAAGAAGAGTTTTCCCTAAAAGAATACCTAAAAGGCACAGTCTGCCTTCTTGACTAACTGAATTTAAGCTGACAGGAAAGAATACCTAAAAGGCACAGTCTGCCTTCCTGACTGAATTTAAGCTGACAGAATACACACTGTGACTGTAGCTCCTACTAATTAACACAAGAGAAAAGAACTACCAATTTAAAAATGCTGGTCACCTGCAGGCAGAGGGGTTCGCTGTTGTTTTTTAACAGAAACTTCCACCTTTCTTCCCCCTCCCATATTCCTGCCAGCCACTGACCTTCCTTTGATCTGCTGTAAATTTTGAAGGTCATCTCCCTTCTACTTTCTGGATCTGTGTTCAGAAAGAACAGCTGCAGCAGTCATCATGAATAACTGTGAACAGCAGCTCCTTCTGAGTCTCCTTTGGTGGTCAGCTGATCCCTTCCTGCCTAATTAACAGAATATTGAGTGGGACACTCAGCCCAAGGTGAGCAGGATTTGGTAAGATATTTGGTTTTCTCAGTCTTCTTTAGCACACAGTCTGAATACGTAACATAGACACTTTTGTCCATTGACCTAAATTAGGCACCAAGGTTGGAAAGACTTGATCCACCTAAAGAGCTACTACAAAAACCCCACCTGTTTGTCCTCCTCCCTTTTCTCACTATGGTCTGGTTCAGCAACACAGTTTGGTACTTGGGAGTAGCTGGTATCGACTACCTCAGTCCATATGTATTTTTTAGGGAACTCCTAATGTATAAGCAAATGTAATACACTGTCTTTTCCATTCTCTTCCAAAACTTCCCCTGTACCAGTAGCATCCTACCTGTCACTTTCAGTTGCTAAACAATTAAACATTCAGCTCTGCTAAAAGGAAGGAAACTGTACCAGTCACCATAACATACTGGCTTCTGCTGAGGCAACAAAGTTAATGTTAAAAAAAAAAACCCTACTCTAATTTTTAGTTCTGTTTCAGGTCAATTGCTTATTTCTCTGCATTTTGTTGTATCACTGCCAATACAGTAAGCCATGTATTCTCTTGGCTTGGATCTGAATTCTCAACGGCCTGGCCTATGTGATACCCTGTTGTCATGAAATAACAGAGGCCCTGTCTCTCCGCTCTAATTTTTAGTTCTGTTTCAGGTCAATTGCTTATTTCTCTGCATTTTGTTGTATCACTGCCAATACAGTAAGCCATGTATTCTCTTGGCTTGGATCTGAATTCTCAACGGCCTGGCCTATGTGATACCCCGTTGTCACACGGCACATGAATAACAGAGGCCCTGTCTCTCCAGGTCAATTGCTTATTTCTCTGCATTTTGTTGTATCACTGCCAATACAGTAAGCCATGTATTCTCTTGCCTTGGATCCGAATTCTCAACGGCCTGGCCTATGTGATACCCTGTTGTCATGAAATAACAGAGGCCCTGTCTCTCCGGGAGACCTCTATGTCCTGCTGGAGTAGCACAAACAGAAATTTAAAGCACCAACTTACTTCCAGCCTTGCTTTCGACTACCATTGAAGGTAGGTCCCTGTAGGAGACTAGTCACTCAGGCTATCCTTGTATTCCTACAGAGAAGATCAAGGCTAAGTGCTGCAGATGCTGGCCTTGCAGGAGATGCTCGGTGGCTTTGCCAGTCTGGGAACAGAGCTGCACTGTGATACATTGGCATGAGATGGTTTAAAAGCCAAGTGAGGAACCTCGATTGAATTACACAGTTCAAGGGAAACTAAGAATATAGAAACCATCTGACTCTCCACAGAAAAGTTATTACTCAAAAGGCTTTTGTGCTTACCAAATAATCTGATCTCTGGTTACTGCTAAATGCTTTTCCTTCTCTCTTTGAACTGAATTTCAGTGTGTCCTTGCATGAAGAACATAATGAAGTAAATGCCTGCAGCAAGTGCTGTTTAAAGCACTGTCCTTTATACCTGGAGATATTTCTAGGAAATGTGAAGCTGTGGTACAAAGCACCTCTGGCTTTATCACAGAGTCCCTCTTCTGTGTCACTTTCTGCTCAGGGGATGCCACTTGGCTAGACAGGATTTAGGGCAAACACAACCCAGCAGATCTCCCCCTCTCTCAGGCAGGCAGGTGAGAGTCGTGCCTCTGGAAGGCAGACATGACAGGGCCTGTAACCTGAAGGCAGAGCACAGCATTTTAGGAGAATTGTGAGGCGCAAATCCAAAGACCAACTCCTTCACCTCCTAAAGGTGTGCCTTTGAACAGGCATAGGTAATAAACACCAAAGAGGCAGATCCACTGTTAGTGTCTATACCCTGTTGGTATAGAAATATATCTGTCCAAATTATACCATAAAAACTGATGGGGATTTGTCTTTCTGTTAAAAAATCCCACCCTCAGGGAAGTGGGACATTTGAAAGTGATTATTGGGCACACAGTTCATTCTCGAGGTGGCTGGTGACTCACCCCGGGCACTTGTTGTGCACCCTGAACATAGCCTTACAAAGTGACATGTAAAATGGCATTTTTGTCTCTTTCTGAAGTGCTGTCTCGGAATGGCCCCTCATGTCACACACCTTCCAAATTGATGACTGGTTGCATACAGAAAGCTCTGCAGGCCCAGTGGTAGCAGGACACTGAAGACAGGGTGGCAGCAGTGTGGGGCAGCTTGCGTAAGGGGCCAGAATCTGGGTAGCATCTCTTAGTCAATGCTTGTGAGATCTCTCAGCCGCTCCACCCCGAGGCCCAGGGAGGCATCACTAGTTTTCCAGCTCTGCCGTTACTGAATAACTCAGCTAATAGCATCAGATGAAGTAGTGATTTTCTGATGTTTGGCCAAGCTGCTAACATTGTCATTCTAGCACATTTTAACAAGTACAGACAGGTCTGGGCATTAGTCATATTTCTACAAGCAGGTTTTTTTATCTTTGTCTCTTTTTTCTTTTCAATCATCCATTTTACTGGGCTTCAAAGCCCTCAGTGGAAACAGATGTGCGAATGTTATAAAATTACATTGCTAAATCAGGGCTTTTTTCTGACTTTACGCAGGTTGTACGTCAAAATACACCACAGGCAGGAGGGCCGACTGTTCTGCAGTAAGGAATTACAGTCTGGGAACCAAGCACCTAGTCTTAGGGCATGCCTAAATTAAAACTGTCCTCCCAGCCCTAATTTAGGTTCCATGTATATACACATTATTCTACAGAGGACAAGCTCCAAATGGATGCTAGTGGGTTTTGTGGTACATGTGAAAGCACAAGCTTTTCAATACTTTATCCCATCTTCACTGGTCTACAGGTTTAACTGAATCATGAGAAAGCCTTTATGGTATGTGAATGCTTCAGAAGCATGTATTTATTTTCTGGGGTTCCACTGAGCTGAAGTTCAATCTGCAATCCTCAGCAAGGCTGTGCCACTCAAAAGTTTATTTCAGTGAAGTTTGCAGAATGAAAGCCAGGTCTCCTAGACTTGAATTAAAGGGTGGTACACAAAGAGTTTCTGAAGAAACTCTTGCAGTAAGCTCTGTTACTTAGTAAAGCATTGGGCCACTACTCTACCTTGCCTATATCAGCAGTTTGTGTAAGAAGTGCTTCAGGCCTAAGAAAGTATCCCGTTTCTTCCCTTTGTGCAAGTCAGACTGACTCTTAGTCCGGGATTTGCTTGTTATGCATGAAGCAAATACAAATAAAAAATCATTAAGAATGGGGAATGATTATTTATGGACAATGGAGCTGTGAAGCTTGTTAGCAGCACCCGTCACTCCTGCTCGGTGAGCGATTCCTGCCAAGCAGCCCATGGGGCAGCACAGGGGCCGCATGGCTCCCAGAGGGCTGCTGAGCAGAGCACATCCCTGCCCGCAGCCCGCTTGCTCCTTTGTGGCCCAACAGGCTGCAGCAAACGTGACAGCAGGGCTTGCGCTCGGCAGAGCAACAGATTGCAAAGCATCCGGTGATACCGGGGCCACGCTCGTGTGGCAAAATGTGCTGCGCTATGAAGAGGCGAGCTGCCTGCTGCACCGCGGCAAAGCAGATTGCAGAGCATTAGCGCTGGTGACAACAGGGCACTCATTGTGTGGGACAACAAGTCACACAGAGAATGTGCAAACGCGATTGGTTGGGCTCACTTAACATATGCACAGCAGAGTGACATATGGCAATTGGTGACTTTCCTGCCACAGATGCTGAAAGGCTTTGTTTCGGCACAGTGCGTGGTGCAGACCCAGTACAGCGTTCCCCCGTTGGCGGGGAGCAGTCTGAGTGCCAGCAGCACTCTCCCCCCCCTCCAGGCACCCAGATTCCTGGTGCCGGGAGTGCTCCTAGCAGTGCCAGCCAGACTTTCTGTTACTGAAACCCTACCTACCAGCCAAAGCCTGGGGCATACTGAGAAATATGTTTAAAGTAAAAATGGGACGGGGATGGATTCCCATTTCACCTCCATGTGCCCTCTGCATTTGAGTTTCTATTCACATATTTATTCACATTATTCACAAACTATTTCTAAAAGTGTTTACTTTTTCATTAGAACCTTTGTTTTCAATCATTTCTTTCTATTAATGGCATAAACAGTAACTAGGATTATGATAAATTGTGTCAAATGGATTATTTTTTTCAACTGTTAAGCAAAAGTTTAAATTGAGGTTAAAAAGGACAAAGTAAAATTATGGCCATGGGACTGAGACAAAATGGAAAAGAGGTTCTATCAGCTTGCTCATGCAGGGAAAATAAGGAAGAAGATTTTGAAATCCTGACCTAGGCTGTAGCAGTGCTCACCCGTGCAGAGCCATGAGAAAAGCGCAATCTGGTCACTACAGCTCCAGACTAGGGCTAAGACAAAGAGATCCCCTCTCATCTCTGCCACGGACAGCCTGTGTGACCACAGGCAAATCACTTCAGCTCAACATGCCTCAGAAATAAAGACATGATTCTCGCCCCAGTGCACTGCTTTGCAATGGCCTGCTGGCTGCAGAGTGGGAGAGGAGGTAGGAGCTTACGTTGCAACACCGAATCATTTCACACGGACCACAGAAAACTCATCACACAGTAACAGCATCCCCTAAGATGAGGACACGGGGATCAAAATCTTTGCATCTTACTCCCTATTGCTGCCATGATCAGTCTTTGCTCACTCGCCATTTTATGTGTTTCTATGCTGAAAAGGAATCCAAATCTACATAGATTTAAAACACTTTGTATACAGACACACAGTCAGGGGCCAAGCAACCAAAAGCAGTTGGTAACGAAGTGCCACCTCTTGCAATGGGAAGGGAGTTGATACAGATTTTGTCTTCCCCAGATTTCTGCTTGACCAGACCACGGGATGTAGAACCAGACTATAACATGGAGTTGGCAGCCACTGCAACCTCCCATGAGAGAGCAGCTTCAGAGCTGCCCAGCTCAGAGCAGTTTTCTTCACTTTATGCTGCTTCCTGTGAAGGAAACATGTTACTTCAAACTGGCTGTGTGGAGTAGCCATATTCTAAGTCAAGGGACAGAACATGAGTTGCTACTACTGTGTTGCAGGAGCACAAGGCAACGCGACAAGCATGAGTGCTGACAACACTGGCTCTACAACTGCAAATCTCCAATGTACCCAAGGTGCCCAGAGATCACCAGAGGGCTGAGCTACGCTGGCTCTACAGTCCTCAAACTAATTTGTCACTGTGATCCTTAGTGGATCCTTGAGTTGCCGTATTTCCATGCAGAAATACCAGCACGTGTGGTAACTCTGAACAGTTCTGACTGCATCTTATTTACTCTGCAAGCACCAAGCATCTGTGCAGCAACTGTCCAGTACACACAAGGCTGCATCAGACCCTCTGGACCTGTACTGTGGTGCACATATTTGCAGGGCTCAGCCAATACCTCTGGCGGACTGGCCCATCACTCAAAACAGTGTTTCAGCCACTCTGTTGTAATGAAATCCCAAACAGCCTCAATCCTCAAACTCGGCCTGGAAAACAGTCTTGTTGGGTAACAACACAAGACATATTCAGGGAAAAATGGATTTTTAATAGGCCTACCTCCCTAGCATTGAGAACAACCTGAAAGGATCATATCAACTGACATGGAAAGGGAATACAGAAGAGTTTTACCTTGAGACTAGCTCCCTCTGCAGCCTGATTTTCAGCACCCAGAACACGGCATGTCTTTTTAGACAAACATTTGCTTAACGGCTAGTTACAGCAGGAAAAACCTTCTGGGAATGAATGGAGTCAGCCTGGGAAATCTCTGCTCCCTATCCTCATCAGTTTATTAGCTTGTCTCATGCTTTCCAATACCATAGGGGTGGTGGGTAACTACGCCAGTGATCCAGACCGAAAAGCAGTTGGACTTTCAATTTAAAATCATGTCCCTGGAAGAAGCGTCACATCAAAAGCTGCTGTTAAGGTGGCAAACAAAGAGGTAAATTCCTAAATTTCCTGGAATAACGGAGAGCAGGATCTGGTTTGCTGCGCAGACCCCCTGTCGGCAGGCGCTTCCCCAGCGCAGTGGGGGGGAGCCGGGCGGCCGCTGCGCGGGAGCGGAGCTACAGCAGCCGCGCAGCCCCCGCGGCCCCGCAGCGACACCCAGCGGCCCCGTGCCGCCTGCGCCCGCCGGGGGCTCCCGGGAGGCTCCCCGCACCGCTTCGGGGGCGGGCGAGCACCGAACCCGGCGAAGAGCGCGGGGGTCCCGCGGCGGGACCGTCACCCCCAGCCCCTTCCTGTGCCGCGCTGCCCCCCGGCCTACGCGCGTTTGTGGAGAGCTACGAGAGAGAGAGCTGCCACGTTCAGATTGCCATCGGACATTGCTCTAATAAACACGCTCGGGTTGACGTACAGGGTGAGCACAAAGCAGGAATTAAGCCAGGGAAATTCCACAATTTATATTATACAGGAAATCAGATTAGATTATCACTGTGGATCCTTCAGGGCTTAAACCTGTGAATCTGCTGGCAGGTTAATAGCTTCTCTATCTCCCCTCATGAGAGTAAAAACATCCCTGCGTGGCTGAAAGACCTGTTTTTAAGTGCTTGCTATCTTTATTACACAAGACACCATACCCGCTGGCCACCTTCCCCAGCTCTCCTCTGCCTGGCACCCGGGACAAATTACACTGCTCCGAGAGGCAGTTAACAAACTCCCTACAAGTGTGGTTGTGCTTCATCAGCCAGGTCAACAGGCATCTCCCTCTATTAGAGCTTTTCTGCCCCAAAAGCCACCGCATCCAGTAGCATCACTTGCGTTGAGCATGAGCTCCACGCCGATGCGGTCAGTGCAAGCCATTTGCCTGTGAGCAGAAAGCACAGCAGAGTAACATGGTGCTGCTAAATCTGTGATGCATCAGCCCGTAATGGAGCTCCAAGCTGCAGGCACTGCCAAGGCACACTGACTTTACCACGGTTTCACTGAAAACAGATGAATGCAGCATTGTCAACTTCAGCCAGCCAGAAACCATGTCATGCACCCAAAAATCATATGATAGACTTTTTTTTTTAAAAGAACAATTTCAAGGAATTTTGCTTTTACCTTTTAGTGTTTCTAATCCACTGTACTCAAGAGAATGGAAAACATCCCTTTTTATATTTACAATCATAAGATCTCTACACATCTCATACAATGCTCCCGGACTGCCTCTTAGGCCAGCACTAAATATTGAGCCATATCATAAAACTGTGGGAATTGTCAGCACTGAATAGAGCGCACATTTACAGAGACAAATAACCCCACGCAGGCAGACACAAATAACCCCCTTTCTTCGCTGGACGGCAGCCAGTTTATTGGCGAGTGCCTCTTCCAAGCTCTAGACTCAGTGCTGAGAGCCAAAGCGAGCACCAGCCCAGAGCAACAGTCAAAGTATAGTATGTGAATGCAACCAATACAGCTAGAGCATTTAAAAGGAGACAGCACATTTACTTGACTGTGTGAAGAGTGCTCAATGCTTGCAGGGTTCAGGGCTCCTATATGCATACAATATAGTGGGCTTATTTTTCTTTGTTTACTCTCTTCAGGATTTGTGCCTGGCTATTTCAACAGCCACTCCTGGAGGCCAGAGGGATGGATTGTTATTATATATAGAAACCTTTAGCTTGCTAAGAGTCAGAAAAAAACTTGAGTAATTGTTCTGAATGTTCAAAACACAGTCCAAGTAGTGAAAAGGCTGCATCATGGCTGCCTCACAAGGAACAACCACCTGGTAGCATAAATTGCTTGTATGCTTTGGAAAAATAAGATCCAAACTAGTATAATACAAAGACTAATCCTGAACACACCATCTCTGTATCTGCCCCCAGCTATCATTATTGTAAATTGGCTTAAGCAACCATACCTCATAGACCTTTTCTCATCTGTGTTTCATCTGTAGATGCACTTATTAAAGCTAGGTGAAAACACACCTTTTCAGTGCCTCCCACAGAAGCAAAAAATCATTAACAACATTGTGACAGTGACAGTTTGTACAGACTACCTTTTCCAGGCACAGAAGAAGGCTGACAAAAGGGTAAGACACACAGCTGTCCTGGGGTAACCGCTGGCTAAAGACCAAGCTGAACTTGACCACCAAGCTACAAATTGGTACAAGCAAACTCAAAGTAGTTTGTTCAAGACTGGCAGTTAAAAACCGCGAATGGACAGTTAGGAGATTCCAGTATAGGCTTCCTATGCTGCAACTGCTTGCCAGAAGATCCCATTCTCCTATAGTCCACCCTCAAAGGACAGCTGCGAGGAGGCCTAACCACCTGGAGAAATTGTTCCTGATGTTATGTGACATCAAAAAGCAAAGCAAACAGCCTGGCAAAATATTAGCTTGCTATCATGTGAATTCCCATTTGTTTTCCCTTTTTTCTCCCGTGGAGATGCATATGAGCCTTCAAAAACTTAGGGATAAAGCTCCAAGTTTGGCTTCTCCAGGCGGGCCATCCCTAGCTACAAGTGGCCAGCTGGGGATTCTCAGCCACCTGGCATCACTGCTTGATTTGCTCCAAGGACAAGCCCATCTGCTGGCTTTGGTGGCCAATCTTCTCCTGCCACAACCGCCTCATCTCTAGCATAGAGAAAACACGCACCTGGGCTGGCAACACATTTGTAAATCTTCAGTGTGCTACCATGCAGCCCTGCCATATGGCATGAGGCATGGAACTGACATTTGTGGATATGGTGCAAACTTCTTGGACCTCCAAATACTGTGTACATACAGGGCCAAGATGCTGGGCACTCCAAGCAGCTTAATTGCATGTCTTTGACAAGAATAACTATCCACAGCCATTATTAACAGCCTTGGCCTCTCCTGCAGACTGATAAACTCCACATGGGAAAACACCTGCAATGCTCCTAGCACTCGCTTCCAACTTCCCATTCCTACTTCTGCTACCATTTTTCTTTTCTCCCAACTGTCATCATTCTGTGCACCACAGAACAGGAGACTAATACATCATAAGCCTAAGTGCATTGTGGTCCAGACTGAAAGTTGTTGCTAAAAGCTTAAACAACATGCTTGTAAGCAATTTAAATATGGAAAGGCACGATCTATCATTATGAAAAAGTAATACACCACTTCAACACTTTTGTGAGATTTCCATAGAATTATGGTATCATCTCAGATAAGGGTCTTACCACATAGATGGCAGAATTCAAACCAGCTAATGCTAAAAGATCACTTTGCAAGGAAAGCATTCTGTTCATGATGTCCTTCAAGTGAATTGTAGACTAATGTCCCTCTCTATTCACAGGTGACCCTATGATTACTTTTCTGTTAAAAGGGATCTGAACCTGTTAATACTTTGGAGCACATCCATGAAATACAAACAGAATTATATCCAGAAGTCACAGTGACCAAATTTCCCTTACTATTTTATTGGTTCCTTCTTTATTACCCCAGCCTCATTCTTTGAAGTTTATGTAACCTCTGTTGCTTGTGAACCTTTTGAAGGGATCCTTCTTTTTATCTTCATGCAGACAGAGCAACAGACCACTGTAAACAGGTTATGTGTGCTTATTCTTCTAAACATATCAGTAATTATTTTGCTGTTTTAATACAGAGGTAGATTCAAATAAAATCATTAGGTTTGGACTTTGAATCTGCACTAGTGTGACATGGATATAAACATCCAAATAACCTTACATTTGGGTCTGACGTTTGCTATTTCAATTTCAGGTGTGTTTTGATTTGGAGCTTTAAAGTGCTTCAGAATAAAACCAAACTACCAGCTGACAAACACTCTAAAACAAAGCAGAAGACTAAACAATCCACTGAATAAACTTCATGTGTGAATCTTAAGTGTATTTTTAGGAACTGCTCTGCTGCTTGCAGCAATGCCTTACAGTGTACTACAACCAAGTATGATCACAAGGATTTTTCCCCCATAATCTGACATAAGAATGTGCTACAAAACAGGCAAAAGATTCAGCAAGTATGACTTCAGACTGCTACCTGAGACACAAATTTATTATGTTTCAAATCAGTTATGTTTCCTGCCAGGTCCTACCAAATCAAAATCGAACTGACAGAGTAGAGCAGTGGTAAACAGAAAAGACACTCAGCACTTGAATGAAAAATGCAAAAGAGCTTCAAAAGAAAAAAGGAAAAAACAGTAGGGCATCAATCTCTTGTCTTTCCCTGGGGCTTCTTTGCAACTCCTTATTTTATTGACACTATCATCTCTTTCTGTATTCCTAAAGCTCAGCTGTGGTGCGAGGCAGGTTCAGCAGTAATGTCAATCCAGTGAACTAAACTAAGCAGTTCTAGAAGGACTGGCCTGGGGCCACTGATTTCAATAGGAGCTGCTGGATGCTCAGCATGACTGACAGTTAGGCTCTTTGTGGATCAAAAATCAGAATAATTTTGTTCCATCTGGCATTTTTCATGATCCCCACTGTGCCCAATATTGCAGTCACAACACCTCACTTTTTAAAAATCACCCCTCAGCCAAAGGCATAAAAATTTAACAGGCACTTGAACAAGTAAAATAGTAGTGACAAAAAAATTCTTGCATATTACAATTCTTTGGTAATTGCTGATACAGACTCCTTAAACAAATCTACTTTTTCCTGGAGTGAGAACTCCAACTGTTTTTTAAGGTACTTCAATCTTAGACCCCCAAAACACTGGTAACTAGAAAATGTAGCTGGGTGTCAAGCTGCTAATCTACTTTCTAAGTCTTTTCTAGGTCTCAAGGCAAAAGATCTGCTGGAGGTCAAACAATTTAATCTCTGAAGATGACCTAAAGAAAGAAGAAAATAGCAGAGGTAATAAAAGTGGCAAAAAATATGGCTTGATAGATGGAAAAACTGAAGAGTAATAGAAACTGCAGAAAACAAAGAGAAAAGAAGCTAAGTTGAAGGAAATGAAGTTTTAGACTAGAAACATAAGAATTGCTGGATTTCATACCAGGATACAGCCCAGTATCCTGTCTCCACAGTGCTAAAGGGCAGATGGAAGAGTAAGAGAATGGAAGAAGCCTATACTGCTTTCTCCCTGGAAAACTCTTTCAGCTTTCAGATATACACAGGGTAACAATTTCTAGAACCAGAGACGTTCACATTGGTGCTTAATAGCTTTTAGTGGAGTTTACTCCTGTGCATGGGTCTAGTCTGGATCCAGGTAAATTTCTGACATAGACAACACCTTCTGGCAGCAAGGCTCACAGTCTATGCACATTATGTTTGAAGAAGTATTTCTTAACTGCTTCCAGATTTGCCACCTATTTCTTCAACTATGAGAAACGTAAATGATGCTTTTCTAGTCACGTTCTCTACTCCATGCATGATTTTTATACTTTTCTATCTCATTCCCACTCTGATGTCTTTTTCTAAGCTAAAAACCTCATGTAATACTCAACAAAACCTCATGCTCAACACAGAAGGTGGTCCATATCTTTAACTACCCTATCTGCCTGTCTTTTTCTGTTTTCTACTCTACTATTATTCTGTGGAGCTCTAATCGTATCAATGACACAGTGGCAGAGGCAAAGGAACCTGAATTTATTTCTCCTAATTCATTTGAATGCTTCTGAAAGCAACTCCTTGAAAGCAAACGGTAAAAGACTTAGCAAATCTCTGCGCTTTTTTGTTTCTAAAAGTGCATGATGACCTCCCCCACATACCACATACAAACTGAGAGAGCCTAGTATAAGCACCAAGTCCCAAGAATGTATAAACAAAAGCATGGATGTTAACACAGAAGTGATCTTATTGTGGGCTCTGTGTCTTACTGCATATGAGTATTGTACAATAGAGTGAGCACTGTGGAGTGTTCATTGCACAAGCATTGTACTGTCGTATGTGTGAAGTTAGCCTTTTTATTAGCTCTGAATTATTTGGGGCAAGCAAGAAACCCTGTCAAGGTAAGCGTGTGGTTAAAAAAATAAAGTCCAAATTGAAGATATTTCCAAGTTACAAGAAAATACTAAAAATTCAGAAACAGACAAAAATGGGAAGAGTCTGGAAAAAGAAAATTATCTCCAGATGGAGGACAGGGGAATGCCAAAATCTTGAAGACGTTGTATTTTAATCCCAATTCCCTAAACATTGGATGTTGTTTATAACACAAAATTGCTTGTATTGTTTGTATGTTACTGCTTGATTTCTAAAGCGATGAAACAAGCTGTGGAAGTCACAGCAGGGTTCCCTTTTAAACATTAAATCAATGCACTGCATCTGTTGAAATCCTGGAGAGCCCAAGGCAGCAATGCCAAATTCCAGAGTCTGTACTCAGCAGGAGCTGTGTGGTAAATGTCTGCATTTAGGTTCAAAGTTTGGCTTATTAGCTGCCATCCTCTGAAAACTCTTTGGAGGCTCTTCAGTCAAAGTGCTGGAACTGAGAGTTCTCCACTCCCACCTCCAGCAACATTTCTGATACAGTAGAGTTTGTGAAAAGCCTTGAACCATACAGGGGAGGACAGTGAGGGGAACTCAAATGAGCCCCGTGGTTACTTCAGGACTTGATGAAGGCACTGTCCCAAGATTGTGCTTTAAAGTTTTTTCAAATAAAAGTTTCCCACCTTTTTCTCTGCGCTGAAATATGGGAGGTTCTCTGAGCTGACCAAAATTTACTGACATAAAACTTCAGAGGAGTTTAGAAGACACAAAGAGTTCACAACACCCAAATACAGATACGCCTAACGTTCAAAACAAAAAAAAAGTTAATAATTTATTTTACTAAGCTCTTCAAATGTGTGAGGTCTGTCTGTCCTCCCACTATTTATGCACACAGGAATCAATCAAGTTGGGAACAGAAAGTCTACCAAAATACCATCAAAGGTCTGTGCAACACTACATTCTGTCCTGTGTGACTCTGCGGCTGCTCCTGCTCCTGCCCACTCAGACCTCTCCAGCAACACAATTAAGCATATTCATTTCATATGTCTGCTTAGGTGCAATTAAGTCCTCAGATTTGGGCCTCCCGGTAAAATACCCCATCCCCTCCGCAAATTTTCTGGGGGGGCACATAAAGAGAAGAAAGGTTAAAAGGACATTTCTGTTTCCTACAGTTGAGATGCTGCAGGTTTTTGGTGGGTTACATCCTTTGGCATGCTGCAGCCTGTCTATCTACCTCAGAGTCTGTTTCTATAATGGGAATGACTCCTGCTTGTCGAGTGGGGGCGTTGAAAGAATGTATTCGCTAGTCACTCCTCTCTTCCTGGAATTAATAGTGAAAAAACATGTCAGAAGCAGTTCTTGCTTAATGACTGTGATGCAGTGCTATTTTTTTCTGAGGTAGTGACGACAAGAGTCCATGGCACAAAGCAGTGAGCACAACATGCATACTCCGACATGCTGGACCCTCAGCTTAAAATGACTATACGGTCCACTGTATGGTTTGATGGACATCTCATAAGGTATTGCATTTTCTTACTCTAATGTGAAATACTAAATCTGACCTGAAATGTCAAACAGGACACATTTTTCTCCTGTTTTCATAGCAACCGTCTGCTTTTCTGGATACTTGGTTTCCTGGCTTGCCAGGCATCTGGCAAAGTGGCCATTACAAACACACACATGCAGGGATAAAGTGCAGAGACAGACTGGTCAGATGATGTCTGTCTTGGGCTTTGGGCTCATCTGAACGGCTCTGCACAGGTGACCCATTCACGAGCAATTTGCCTGCCTGGGACTGCAGAGGCACAGCACCCAGAGCTTCCAAAAGCTTTACAGTCAGCATGCCTGAGGTATTACAGAGAAAAATTTGGCTCAGGGTTAAATCTAACAATATTAGGTGTTGGAACATAGTTATACCACCCAAGACTCTTACTGGTTAAGTCCAAGAGCTACAGAGAAAAGATTTCATTCTAAGAAGTAGTGAAATTGAAAATGACTTGGTGTGTGATGGGCAATTAGTTAACTACAAGCTGTCCCAGTGGGGCAAAAGAGTGAATGCAATGCCTGGATGTTGAAATGGAGGAACCTGGCCTAGAAGTACATTTCTACTACATTTGGTATTACTATAGCAACTATATGGTACCTAGTTCTAGTGCTAAAAGTGAAGAAAGATCAGCTGATATACTGAAGAAAAGACAGCGGAGAACTGTGAGAATGATTAAAATTAGGGCTGAGAATAAATGCTTTAGTTTCTTACATGAAGATAACAAGAAATACAGAGATCCACTGATAAGAACCAAACCCCTATAATATTCACACTATAAATGTTACTTTTTTCAAAAAGAAGTATAAACATTGGAAAAGCATACCAAGATTTATGACGGATTTTACCTCATCACAAATTTTAAATTCAAAACTGGTTGCTTTTTCTAATATAGGTGCTCTAGTTCAAATAAATTAAGATACTGGACTCTGATGATCTGCTTAAATGGGAAGCTGAAATCTACGGTTAGAATTGTTTCTTCTGGTCTGGTCTATGAACACAGCCTTTTTCATAATTTGGGTTAGTTTTGAACCCCCCCTTTCTAATTCATCTATGTTTTTCAGATACAAACAAGGCAACTCTCCAAATTTGCAGCCAAAATCGTTGAGATTTTGCTTAACACCCACCCCCACCCCCCCAAAAAAAAACAACATAGAAAACAAGAAACTCAAACCCTATTATTTCACCTCCTAAAGAAAAAAAATACTTTCACAACAGTTCAGAGATTACCAGCAGTATCTCTGACAAAAAAATAACAGTACTCGGTTCTGGAGATGGTATCCTTTAGTCCCCCCATCAGCCTCATCAATAATTCAGCTAGCTAATCTCTTCCCTAATTTACTCAGGACTGCTCAGCTGGATCAATCCTGCTGATTTGATTTCTCATTTGGTCTGCAATAGGATAGAATACCATACCACCAAGGAGATCAGGACTCTATCAGGTTGCCTGTACCTCAAGAGAAGGGGAAAAAGGGTGATTTGCCCTGGAATGTCCTATCAGCTAAGCAGCAAATGCTGAAAGGAAAGAGAGAGATCTGGTAAGAAGCTGAATGGTTGTGAGGCATCTGGTGGAAAAGCGGAGCAGACGCTGGTCGTCCAAAGGGCAAAGATGCCTCCTCACTCTGGGGCCACCATCCATAACCTGAAGGCAGCTACAAGATAGAGCTCCAAACTCCAGAGCAGGTTTAGTAACTGCCTGCATCTGCTACTCTTGCTAAGTCTCTTCTGAAGGGTCCTGATGAAGCTGAAATCTGGACAGACTCTTCAGCGTCTTTTGCTTTGATAGTTTTCAATGAAGGGATAAAAGGATCATGTCCCTCATGGCTTTTCACACCTACATATGGGAAACTGCTGAAGGAAATTCCTCCTTCCCTTTCAGCAGGCTCTCAGCCCTGCTCTGGAGGTTATGGGGATACTGAGCACTGCCCCTCAGGAGGGCACGGCTAAAGCACAACTGCCACTGCTGTGTTTGACTCCTTTCTAGTGGGACAAGCCACACTTCAAGAGATCCACTGATAAGAACCAAACCCCTATAATATTCACACTATAAATGTTACTTTTTTCAAAAAGAAGTATAAACATTGGAAAAGCATACCAAGATTTATGACGGATTTTACCTCATCACAAATTTTAAATTCAAAACTGGTTGCTTTTTCTAATATAGGTGCTCTAGTTCAAATAAATTAAGATACTGGACTCTGATGATCTGCTTAAATGGGAAGCTGAAATCTACGGTTAGAATTGTTTCTTCTGGTCTGGTCTATCAACACAGCCTTTTTCGTAATTTGGGTTAGTTTTGAACCCCCCATTTCTAATTCATCTATGTTTTTCAGATACAAACAAGGCAACTCTCCAAATTTGCAGCCAAAATCATTGAGATTTTGCTTAACATCCCCCCTCCCCCCCAAAAAAAAACACCAGGCAACTCTCCAAATTTGCAGCCAAAATCGTTGAGATTTTGCTTAACACCCACCCCCACCCCCCCAAAAAAAAACAACATAGAAAACAAGAAACTCAAACCCTATTATTTCACCTCCTAAGGAAAAAAATTACTTTCACAACAGTTCAGAGATTACCAGCAGTATCTCTGACAAAAAAATAACAGTACTCGGTTCTGGAGATGGTATCCTTTAGTCCCCCCATCAGCCTCATCAATAATTCAGCTAGCTAATCTCTTCCCTAATTTACTCAGGACTGCTCAGCTGGATCAATCCTGCTGATTTGATTTCTCATTTGGTCTGCAATAGGATAGAATACCATACCACCAAGGAGATCAGGACTCTATCAGGTTGCCTGTACCTCAAGAGAAGGGGAAAAAGGGTGATTTGCCCTGGAATGTCCTATCAGCTAAGCTAAGCTAATGCTGAAAGGAAAGAGAGAGATCTGGTAAGAAGCTGAATGGTTGTGAGGCATCTGGTGGAAAAGCGGAGCAGACGCTGGTCATCAAAGGTCAAAGATGCCTCCTCACTCTGGGGCCACCATCCATAACCTGAAGGCAGCTACAAGATAGAGCTCCAAACTCCAGAGCAGGTTTAGTAACTGCCTGCATCTGCTACTCTTGCTAAGTCTCTTCTGAAGGGTCCTGATGAAGCTGAAATCTGGACAGACTCTTCAGCATCTTTTGCTTTGATAGTTTTCAATGAAGGGATAAAAGGATCATGTCCCTCATGGCTTTTCACACCTACATATGGGAAACTGCTGAAGGAAATTCCTCCTTCCCTTTCAGCAGGCTCTCAGCCCTGCTCTGGAGGTTATGGGGATACTGAGCACTGCCCCTCAGGAGGGCACGGCTAAAGCACAACTGCCACTGCTGTGTTTGACTCCTTTCTAGTGGGACAAGCCACACTTCAGCCACTGCTGGGTTTTGTAACAAGACTTACATGACCGGTTACATGCTGCTCACTGCTGTCCTGAAGGTTAAATGACATAAAATCACTCTACTGTCAAACATTTATTTAACATATTGGCACTGCATGGCAGGTGAGGGGGAAGGCTGTCCTATTTATTTCAGGATTAATACTGAATTAATTCTGGCCTCAGACAGAACAGGTGATAACCACAATACAGCAGCCAGCAGCTCACATTTTAGTCACCCAAATGCTTCCTCACATACAGGAAGTGTCATGCAAAAATATCACTGCATTCCTGGGCTTGAAATCGGGATTTTCAAAAGGTTTTTAGACAGATCTCATTAAGAATGTTTTAAGGCAAAAGTTGGCACAATGGAGATTTCTTCATTGTTTGTTTGACATTGTTTGACACATAGCTTGTCTGACACTGGTGGAGAAAAAAAAAGAATTCTGAAATATTCCAGGAAACATTTGCATTGCATCTCATAGCAATGGTGCTCCCACCCTCTTCCCTAACCTGCACTACCCAGGTGACCCCTCACGGTGCACAAAAGCAGTTGCATTACAGGCATTCCTAGCTATGACATACTCCTGTTGATGCCATCTTACAAAGAAGAGAGAGAGCAGAAAACAGGCATCCCCGACTCCAGCTCTGATAAGATACAATGTGAGAACAAACCCACAGGCAATATTTTTCCTCTAGGATAGTTAGGTCTCTTATGACAAAACTGACTTTTTTTTTAAGAAGGAAGTTTTTGCTATGCAAGTTTAATTTGGCAATGCCAAATTTCTACTTTGAAAAGCAAAACAAAACCAAAACAGAAAAGGGATTTCTACATGTGCAGCATGAAACTGCGTCTGCCTTAAGACACAATTTGAACCATTCACTGCATTAAGATTTTTTACGTAAAATAAAGCTTCATGTAATCCTGCTTTCTATAGTATAATTTACTCAGTGTGATCAAATACATGCTGCACAACAAAAATACACACACACTGCATAGCACTTTTCACTTCTTAGTATCTTAGTATTCTTACCTAGTGTGATGTCTGTATCTAAGGGGTACCCATGAACAAGCACTGCACTGAAACAGAAGACGCCCAGCTGGAGGCAGCACCCTCAGTCAGGTATCCTCCTGCTGGTCATAACGCCAGTTGCTATTTTCTGAATTGAACCCAACGAGGTGACTGCTTTGAAAGGGGAAGCCCTGCCTTTGCACTACCTAATGCAGGGAACTGAAGAGATGTATATTTCATACAGGTGTATTTCCTATGGGGATAGAATATATTCAAGGTATCAAAGTCTTCCCAAAACAAACACCATAACCTACCAAATGAATCAATCTAACAGAAGATGACCAGACTTTTACAAGATGCCTCTGTGTACATTCTTGACTGATACATTTTTCAGTATTTTAACATATGCACATTCTGAATGGCAGCTGTAACTTCTAAAACTGATGCTCAAACCTCTTGCTGCTTTGTCATTAAAAAGACAGAACCAGGATGTGCTTATCAGACCTTTCTCTAGTGACACTGAGTCTAGGTAACATATTCAGTCTTGTAACCTTTGTGCCTTGAATACCAAGAAAAGAGTGGGTAGCTCTTAGCAGATTGGTAAACCTCTGATGCAAATATTTTGACTGTTTAGTCACTCCAGCTCCAATTCTACTGAAGGTTCTAGAGATTGATCTGTGTGTCCTGGCGGGCGGGAAGAAGAAAGGGTAAGGAATAGGAAAAAATATAGATTGCTTACCAGTAATAGGAATTACTTGATGTTTATAAAGCGCTTTGAGATGAAAAGCAGCACACAAAGAGCTTAAATACTATTAAATAATTGAAGCTCTCCAAGTGGGGGGTTCATAGGATAACAGCAGGGATTTTTGTTGTCTGTGTGTCTGACTATTAAGCTTGTTTTGCTTATATCTGACCATTTGTGAAATAGTCATGAAAAAATACCCAACAGGGTAATCAACAAAACCAGTGAATCAGAACTGCTGATAAGACCGTAGGCACAACAGCGTGGGAGTTCTGCCTCAGATACAAAGCTCTTTCAGGTCACATACACTATAAAACACACAGGAAATAAACGCTCATGCACCAGGGGTTGATATTCTGACCTCACATGAATGTCAGTTCCTAAAAACGCCACCAGCCCTGAAATGCATCACCGTGAATCTCATTGGAACATGCACTAAAGAAATTACCAGCATTGCAGCACATGCCACAGAGGAATAAAGCAAGTACAGCACCAGTAGTCCTCGCAATTACTTCAGACACCTGTAAAATATCAACAATACCTAGAGCCAAAATTTACAAATCATCTAGCAAAGACTGCAGCTCTAAGCAATAAACAATGTGTGCTTGCAAAGAAGACTTGTTGCACAAACTTCACTTCAACTGGATTGCAAAATTAGTGGATGCAGTGAGTACAACAGACATTTGCTTTGGGGATTTTATTAAGGCATTTGCTACAGCAGCTCCCTGTCATACTCAGTTCAAACTGCTCTAGACATAAGCAGTCACAGATGGAAAATTGGCAGAAGCTCTATAAACAAAGGATAAAGATCCGCAGCAAAGTCTTAAAAGAGGTGAGAGAGTCTAACGGAACACTTGCAGGGATGACTAGCTCCTGTCTCATTTAGAAAAACTAAATACAATTAAATACCAAGCAGTAAAAGAGCCAGTTAAAGGAAGGAGCACTCCATGACCATGTGGAGTACTACACCTAAGTAGTTACCACAATATTTGCTGAGTTCTGTGTTTCTCCACAACATACGAAATACCAGAAGTAAATTTTATTTGACAGTAAGTCCATTGGCAAGTGTTATACGCTGTGTGTTATACACAAAGTAAGACGGATTTGGAGGTAGACAAAAGCCTATGTGCCTGAAAGAAATAATCTACACCACTGATAATGAATATGAGAGAAAAATTCAAGTATTTGGAAGTGGTACTAGAGTACAAGTCTTTGATTGCAGACAGTAGGTCAGTTGATATGTCTTTGCAGGTCTCAATACATGTCATTTTCTGCCATAAGACTCTAAATAGGGGTATTTAGAAAGTTGTATTTGATTTGAAGGAGGAGTAAGTAATGCTGGGAAATCTCACCTGCTCTGTAACAAAAGAAAGGTTTTTCTAATGCTTCTCTATTAAATACATCTAAGAAGCATCTTAACAGCACTTTGCTATACCCAGCTTTAACACAAATATACTGTATGAGGAAGAAATCCTAAAACTTCTTTTGAATCCTATCACATAGGTCTCCCTAGGGACACTGAACTTGGAGATTTATAAAAATGATTGTCCCTGTCAAAGAGGCTACAAAGTATGAATAGTAATGTTCCTTGACATTCTGATGTTAGAGCTGTTGATTATCACCATGGCTAGAGTCCATCTCCAGCCTCAATAAGCTACTCTGGTAAATATTTAAGGTTGCAGAGGAGAGAACCAAACTGATGGAGGCTGCTTATGCAAAAACCACTAAGTCTGAATTTTACTGTAAAAGACACTTTCTGGACCCTTTGCTCATCCCATATGAGTGCCCTTTAGGCACTCCTCCTTTCCAAAACATGAGGTGTTGACTGCCAAATGGATCTAATCATCCAGCTCCTGGCATGGGAAGTTTTGATGGCTAATGCAGGGAAATGAACACACCACCTTTAGAACTAAGAGATCTGATTAGGAGAGTAAAATCACTTTCTTCAACCACCATGAGCAATAAGAAGTGTAGAGTTCAGTTTCAACGCATAGAAAATGACCACTGATGCTGAACATAAACCCAGAAGAATTGGTTTTCTGTCAAAATATCCTAAATTCTAAATATGTAATTCACTAATTTCAAGAGCCCACTTTGACTTAAAGGTGACACCTTGTTAAATATGAATCGGCTCACCATCAAAGCAGTCTGCAACTGCTCATAGCAAAATAGATGGTAAATTACTGTAACCAAGAAATGAATTTGCTTTACTTCTTAGTACTTTCATGAATGGATTCCCTCTTGCAATCGTATTTACAACACTTCATTAGTTTTCCTCTTTTTACATTCCATTTAATTTAATTTAATTTAATTTCACTACCAGTAAAACTGACGCAAATCTATCCACTGCCAGTGTGTGTGATATGGGCATTGTGGAGTGGTGGGAACCTGCAGCTGATTTGCCTCGTGTGGGTGGACCCTGGTGCCAAGATCTGGCAGAGCTGGCTCTGTAATGTACTGTAATGACCGTATTGACCTTTTCTTGTTACATGCAGCCCTGTAGCCAGTTACCCATTTTACATGGTTTCAAAATAAATTTCTTTGGTAAAGAGGTAAGAGTTCAGATCAAAACGTGCAGACTGTGCTTTTTTCAGTTAACTCTTGTGCTAGGTTACCAAACTATTATCCTTTGCCAGAAGATGATAGGGTCTGTGCTAAAGCTTTCTTATCAGTAACATGAAGACACACTGAAGACAAAACATGGCTTTCGACTACCATAGCTTTCTTCAGAGGAAAGATAGAGGAAAATACCATAAACAAAGAGCCTCCCAAGCCAGCATCATCCCTGTTGGGGCCCTGTGATGAGTGACTGGCTCTAGAGCTCTTCTGCGACCTCACAGCACAAGCAGGAGCCATTCTTGTCCAGTCTTCTCTTTCCCTGTGTATCGTCGGATTCTCTGCCTTTCTCAGCCTTTGAAAATGAAACCAAGGACCCACTGTCCTGAGAAGATTTGGTGAATCTGTTAGAGAAAAGCATGTGGGGGAGAAAAGTATAATGTCACATCAGGAAACTGTTTTTCCTATTGTTTTTAAACAACCTGTAATTGTTGCAAAGATTCAGATTTACACAGGCTCAGCTGGACGCAAAGCGGGCAACCTGTGCTCTGGTCACACAGAAGTAGGCAAAATACAAGCTCGGGTAAACCTTAGTGCCACAGCGGGGTTTTAGATATGCAGGAGCTTTTCCTGCCGGACAGGCTAAAACGGAGCTCCCTGATTTTAGGAGGAGACTGATTTCTTTTTACCTGAGCGAAGCGCAGAAGCACTGGTGAAGACCAAGGCTCCTTTGTCTTTGGGCTGCCAAGGGCTTCCTGGCAGGAGCCCAAACCCCAGCCAAGGCAAAACCACTCTTAGGGGCAGCTCCAGCAGCGCCGCGTTTCCTTCAGCAAGGCCCAGGGCAAGCCCCGATGCCAGCGGGCAACCTGTGCTCTGGTCACACAGAAGGAGGCAAAATACAAGCTCAGGGAAACCTTAGTGCCACAGCAGGGTTTTAGAAATGGAGGAGCTTTTCCTGCCGGACAGGCTGAAACGGAGCTCCCTGATTTTAAGGAGGAGACCGACTGAGGAGGAGACCGACTGCTTTTTACCTGAGAGAAGTGCAGAAGCGGTGGTCAAGACCAAGGCTCCTTTGCTGCTGCACCCCCGACGGACGGCAGGGCCCGCCCGCCCCTCAGCGCCCCTCGGGCACCCAGCCCTCAGGCGGCCGCGGTCCGGCACGCGCCCCCTCACACGCCAACCGTCTTCCAACGGCTGCCCAACGGTCGCCGCCGCGCGCCGGCAGGGGGCGGCAGAGACCGGTGAGCGGCGGCGCGGGAGGCGGGGCGCCGGGAGCCCCCCCGGGCAGGGTC
>NW_015090965.1:223511-240036 GCF_001431845.1 Calidris pugnax | reverse complement strand
TGTGCTAAAGCTTTCTTATCAGTAACGTGAAGACACACTGAAGACAAAACATGGCTTTCGACTACCATAGCTTTCTTCAGAGGAAAGATAGAGGAAAATACCATAAACAAAGAGCCTCCCAAGCCAGCATCATCCCTGTTGGGGCCCTGTGATGAGTGACTGGCTCTAGAGCTCTTCTGCGACCTCACAGCACAAGCAGGAGCCATTCTTGTCCAGTCTTCTCTTTCCCTGTGTATCGTCGGATTCTCTGCCTTTCTCAGCCTTTGAAAATGAAACCAAGGACCCACTGTCCTGAGAAGATTTGGTGAATCTGTTAGAGAAAAGCATGTGGGGGAGAAAAGTATAATGTCACATCAGGAAACTGTTTTTCCTATTGTTTTTAAACAACCTGTAATTGTTGCAAAGATTCAGATTTACACAGGCTCAGCTGGACGCAAAGCGGGCAACCTGTGCTCTGGTCACACAGAAGTAGGCAAAATACAAGCTCGGGTAAACCTTAGTGCCACAGCGGGGTTTTAGATATGCAGGAGCTTTTCCTGCCGGACAGGCTAAAACGGAGCTCCCTGATTTTAGGAGGAGACTGATTTCTTTTTACCTGAGCGAAGCGCAGAAGCACTGGTGAAGACCAAGGCTCCTTTGTCTTTGGGCTGCCAAGGGCTTCCTGGCAGGAGCCCAAACCCCAGCCAAGGCAAAACCACTCTTAGGGGCAGCTCCAGCAGCGCCGCGTTTCCTTCAGCAAGGCCCAGGGCAAGCCCCGATGCCAGCCCCGACGGACGGCAGCGGCAGCCCCGCCGGACGGCAGGGCCCGCCCGCCCCTCAGCGCCCCTCGGGCACCCAGCCCTCAGGCGGCCGCGGTCCGGCACGCGCCCCCTCACACGCCAACCGTCTTCCAACGGCTGCCCAACGGTCGCCGCCGCGCGCCGGCAGGGGGCGGCAGAGACCGGTGAGCGGCGGCGCGGGAGGCGGGTCGCCGGCAGCCCCCCCGGGCAGGGTCGCCACCGCGGTGGCCTGCGGGGTCTCTCCAGCCCCGGGCACGGCTGGAGGCTGGCAGGAGCGGGAAGCCGCCCGGGAGTCGTCCCGCAAGTGCGTTTTAAGCCGCTTGGGACTGTGCGGGCGAGCGGAGTGGCAGGGGGGGACACCGCCTGTAAAGGGGGGGGTCCCTGATGGTGGGAGAGTAAGAGAGCGAGCCAGGGGGCAGGTACAGGCAGGGTCAGTTAGGGACCGTGAGGAGACCGGGGAGGTAACTGCAGACTGGAGACACAAAATTGGGTCAGGAATCCGAAATCAGAGAGGCGGTACGGTGTGCACCCTGCGACCTACTGCAGGTGCTGCTGAGGAAATCATCAAAAAGGGCAGTGACTGGGTTAAGGCTTTGTGGCACACCACGTACCACATCTCCTGGGAAGGCAGTTCCCATACACCTCTTCAAGGGATATATTTCACCAAGTTAGTGAAATTCCCTCTGAGCAGAAAGACACAAGGTGTACCTGTTGGCTAGTGGTGGTAGAAGTGGCTGGAGAACAGCAGCAACCAGAGCTGGTGCCTACTGCCACAAGGAGAAGACATGCTGATGCCACCCACACAGGAGCTTACCTAAGGCCCAGCTGTGAGACAACTAGAAAATGAGTGGGAGTAAGGTACATTTGGAGCCATTCCAGTGTAGTCTGTGATAGACAATTCATAACACTTAATATACTTTGAAACACAGACCTAGGAATTGATGTGTTATTTCCATAGTGACAGGAGGATTATGGATTGGACCAAGCCACCACCGGAGTCAGTGTGACTGCGAGGGGCTTTGGAGTGGGCTCAGCAAAAGATCCATACCTTCTGGAAGTCATGGAGTGACATTGTTCTCTTTGGCACTGCATGAATTCATTTTGACCCCTGAAATGGAACAGTTCACTGCCTATTTTTAACCCATAGTAAGCCAATGAGAAAAAAACCTGGCAATAAAAGAACAGCAGGCACATTGGTGTATTGCAGAAGGAGCTGAATGCTGCAGAGCAGAGCAAGGTGGGACATAGGTGCCAGGTCAAACAGCATGAAAGGGAGGATGGGGGAAATCCTTCCCCCCAGTACCCCTTAGGAAGGAAATCCTTCTCCCCTTAGTACACCCCCCCAGTCCTCCTTAGGAAGGAAATCTTATCACTTCACTGTGGACCTAAATCTTCGTCCAACCAGTGTGATTGGCTGTTCAAATTAGAAGGAGCTCTAATGATGAAAAACACTTGCAGAAAAATTACTTCTACACAAAACAGGTCAGTAGCAAAGGTACTGATGGAATGTGAAATAAGAAAATCAGCAGTGGGCTTTTCTTTCCAGGAGGGAGAACTGGTTAATGTTACCGCATTTTATTGCTAGAGATATATTCCGGTAAATCCAACTGGAAATGTCAAATAAGTAATGCAAAAGTAGTTAAACAACAATGCATACCCCCTACTCAGCAAAAAATCATAGTCTGAATTCCCAAGGAGGAATGTTATTAGTAATATCAATTTCCCTCCTGCTTTGGTTTTTTTTCTTTCCTTTTTCTCTGTAGACCCTTCACTTTTCTCTTACGATTATACCAAAAATCCCAGAAACAGTGTTCACATTCTTTCACACACAACTCTGTTAAAGTGCTCTTGATACAGCCAAATCTGACCTCAGCCTCCCCTGCTACATCATGAGACAAGCCCAGAGTGGAGCACGCTGCTAACTACAGACAAGGGAAGCAGAGGGAGTTTCTCAGAACTTATTTCTCAGAATAAGGCAGGAGAGCAAACACAACTCTGCCCCATTTGATCAGTGTTGTTCCCTGCTACTGTATCTCTAGAGAGGTTTCCACCAGCTTTAGGAAATTAAGCTTTACAGTTAGACTTGATCTTAAAAGTCTTTTCCAACCTAAATAATTCTATGATTCTAAAGAGGACGCAAACTTTACAGTGCTTTCAGATTGGCCACAGTCCTGCAGATTTATACTATACAGAATAAATGAGATCTTGGTAAGGGTCTTTTCCAACCTAAATAATTCTATGATTCTTAAGAGGACGCAAACTTTACAGTGCTTTGAGATTGGCCACAGTCCTGCAGATCTATACTATATAGAACAAATGAGATCCTGGTAAGGACTGAGTATCAGTAAAGTCTTGACTAAAAGCTAGGACTACCTAAGAAATTTTCAGGCGCTTCATCCCCCAAAACACATCAAATGAGCACAGAAGACCGGGATTTCAAGCACCAGGCTGGAGTTATTTGGTCTGCAACAGATATCAGCTCAGTAGACACTGACTCTTGAGACTTTGCAGGGCTGACCAGTAGAGTCACCACAAAGAAAGGTATTTTGCTCAATTACTTCTGCTTGAAGTAATGATGAATGAAAACAAATAATGACACATTTTATTCCAGTTGTCTTCTGGTGGCCCATACTTTTTATGGACACAAATAAGGCTGCTGCTCCATGACTGTCCCATCATGTATCCTTTACTCTCCACCATTGATGACTGCCACCCCCCCTGCTCTCCTTTTCCTTATTTCTTACCTCATGCTACATACCAAGATATTCATGCCTCTCAGTTCACCTAATATTCCAAGCCAGGAATCCTTTCCTCCCAAAATTCATACTGCCCACATTACTCCCAGCCCGTTTTGCTCTTTTTTCTCCCCAGATACCCTGGCCCACTCATGCCCTGCATTCCCACCTGGAAATGCAGGTCCTAGTGTGGTCTTGGACACCACAGATCATGGAAGCTGTGAACTGCAGCTTCACGTGGGAACAAATCAGTGCATGTCAGCTGCTCTTCAGTAATAGGAGGTGGCTAACCTTTCTGTGAAAGAGGTATAACCTTGGGTTTGCCACAACACACCACATGGATAGATGCCATTCCACAGCTCGTTTTGAAATTTGTCACAGCTGCAATTTTGTCTATTTCCAGTATAATATAAAATGTTGAAGAAATCCCACTTCTTAGCAAAACTGAAATTGTGAGAAGCAACAGCATACATGCATATTTATGATACACTTTTCACCTTGACTACAGCCTATCAAAACTGTCTGTGGGGCTTAGTCACTTCAGCATTCTCCAGCCCATTGGGAAATGGGAGCATTCACCCCCCAAAACACATGGCTACAAGATCAGCTCTTTGACAGGAAAATGCTGCAATCATATGGGTGGGATCTCTTAAAGGATTCTAAATTTGTCACAGCTGCAATTTTGTCTATTTTCAGTATAATATAAAACGTTGAAGAAATCCCACTTCTTAGCAAAGCTGAAATGGTGAGAAGCAACAGCATACATGCGTATTTATGATACACTTTTCACCTTGACTACAGCCTATCAAAACTGTCTGTGGGGCTTAGTCACTTCAGCATTCTCCAGCCCATTGGGAAATGGGAGCATTCACCCCCCAAAACACATGGTTACAAGATCAGCTCTTTGACAGGAAAATGCTGCAATCATATGGGTGGGATCTCATAAAGGATTCTCCCTTCAAATAGTGGGGACCTTCTCTCTCAAGGAGTGATACACTGGTGAAGAGGAAATGATTGAGGAGGTTCCTGAGTTCAAGATTTCCTTCTTGTCTCCGCTGTGTCCCTTACTCCTATGGAGACAGTCACTAAATCTGCATCAGCTTCCCAGTTCCTGTAGTCTGTAAATCAGCCAGAACTCTCCTTGACCTTGGTGGGAGGTTTGCATGATTAAAGCCAGCAGAAGAGAGACAGGAATGAAAAAATCACATACAAGACCCTTTTTTTTTTTTTCATTTTTTTTTTCTTTAAAGAAAAAAGGTATTTCTAGCAATGAGAAATCTTTTCTTTTTTTTTTTTTTTTTTTTAAAGAAAAAAGCTATTTCTAGCAATGAGAAATGCTCCTAAGGGCAAACTTTGAAAGTGAAATAACTGTTACATGCGTATATCCTATTATGTGTTAACAGGTTTCACACAAGTAACTTGCTCAAATCACTTTGAAAACATTTCCTTTAATATTGGAACACAGGAGATAGATTAAAAGTATGCAAGTCTCCTGCTGAATGCCAGAGGCTCTGGAACACTGAACTCAGCACTTTGTAAAATTATCTCCCTTCAAAAGAATTTTCTACTGTACTGACTGAAAAGGAAAAGAGAGGCGGGAGCCAAATAATGCTAGAGAGAATTCAAGTCAATTCCATTACACATCCATATTCATCCTGCATCCTGCTCACACCACCCTCTGCTCATCAAACAAACTCAGGTTTCAAACACCTGGCTGCAGGCTGGACAACTGCAGCACATCAGCTATGGAAGATGCTACAGTGTCGTAGAAATAGGCCACCAAAGGGCAGGAATCCCCAAAGGAATAGCTGTGGGAGTCACTGCCTCATCATTAGTTGGCCCGCATCAGCTTGTCACAGCTGACAGAGGTGCAGGGAGGCCAGAAGTAGGGAAGGTGCTGGCTTCAGGGCACAAGGTGATGCCCTGGGCTGGGGCCATTAGCTCAACGCTCCCCAACTAAGGGAAGTCCACCACTGAAGACTTGGCTTCCAAAGGCACAAGTGAGACTTAGAAGTCCAGAGCCAGTACATTTTCAAACTTGCCTGGTCTATTTAGAAGTCCAGAGCCAGTACATTTTCAAACTCGCCTGGTCTATTTAGAATCATAGAATGGTTAGGGTTGGAAGGGACCTTAAAGATTTTCGAGTTCCAACCCCCCTGCCATGGGCAGGAACACCCACTAGACCACATTGCTCAAAGCCTCATCCAGCCTGGCCTTGAACACTTCCAGGGATGGGGCATCCACAACTTCTCTGGGCAACCTGTGCCAGTGCCTCACCACCCTCACAGTAAAGGATTTCTTTCTAGTATCTAATCTAAATCTCCGCTCTTTCAATTTAAAACCCTTATCCCTTGTATTTCTGCATCCTCATTTTCTCTCTGTAAAACAGAAGTGTAGTTGCTCTCTTCCCCAGCATACCCTTAGCTAGTCCCACTCCTAAAGGGTATACATACACCTCTAACTATGTGCCTGGACAGTAACTAGCCCAAGAGGACCCTGGCCCTACCTGTGACCTTTCTAGAGCTCTACTTACCTTCCATTAAAGATTTTCGAGTTCCAACCCCCCTGCCATGGGCAGGAACACCCACTAGACCACATTGCTCAAAGCCTCATCCAGCCTGGCCTTGAACACTTCCAGGGATGGGGCATCCACAACTTCTCTGGGCAACCTGTGCCAGTGCCTCACCACCCTCACAGTAAAGGATTTCTTTCTAGTATCTAATCTAAATCTCCGCTCTTTCAATTTAAAACCCTTATCCCTTGTATTTCTGCATCCTCATTTTCTCTCTGTAAAACAGAAGTGTAGTTGCTCTCTTCCCCAGCATACCCTTAGCTAGTCCCACTCCTAAAGGGTATACATACACCTCTAACTATGTGCCTGGACAGTAACTAGCCCAAGAGGACCCTGGCCCTACCTGTGACCTTTCTAGAGCTCTACTTACCTTCCATTTGGAAACCACAATTAACTCTATGAATAAAGAAAACTATATATAACAGAAAGTTTGGGAAAATTATTCAAAGAAATTTTGCACTCAGGCTTCATTTCAGTTCTTGGATAAAAAATTTTCATAGAAATACACTCTCATTAAAGGTGGTGAAAGCCCTGTTGATATCTAGACATTTCTATCAGACTGATCATTGTGCTATACCAAGGCACTGAGCTGCAGGAAGGCTCCATCTCTCAGGATTTAGTCTGCTGTATTTTAAGAACCTCACTGTCGAACTGCTCGATAGAGGATTTCAGCTTCCTTTCAACTTTTAGCCAAAATGTTTCGTGGCACTACCTTGGGCTGCAGTATGAGTAAGCATGTATTGTAATATGAGAAAGATGAGACCTGAACTTCTCCTAGGCTATGAAGATTGGAGGATTGTGCCATATAGCTCTGGGCATCTCCAGCTTCCCTTGAAGCCTGTGGCAGCAACCCAGGATCTCTCTGGATCAAGCCTTCACTCATTCAGAAGGTGATTCTCCTGGAGTTTTAAATAAGGTCCATTTTTCACTCCTGACACTGCTGCTGTGCTACTAATGTTAGGGTTTCTGCCAAATATATGAGGCTTTCCTTCCTGTCCTCTTTTTTTCATTCTTAAAAAAAAAAACAACCAACCCACAGAGATGGGTTCAGTTTTTTTGTTGTTTTTTTGAATTGATTGGTTTGCTTCGTTATGTTTATATAGCAATTGTCGTGGTCCAGAGTAGGAGGGGTTCAGTGGACCTAGATCATGCATAGCAGTGGTCAAGATGGGTGTTAGGAGACTGGATACTGAAAGCACAGAGCTATAAGCAGTAAGTAACTTGACAAGTCTGAGGCTCTGTCTAGGAGCAGTACATTGAACACTGACAAGTTCCTTAGGAAAAACAGAGCTCAAGCTGTCAAGAGTGCTGAATCTCTAAGATGGAGAAAAGTCACTTAACTTTTCATGCTCAAAGGCTGTCTTTCCTTCCTCCTATCTGTGTTAAGAAACACTGCCAAAACCAATGACTGATGCTGGTACGAGCAGGATAGAAATGAAATGGAGGAATAAAAGGCTGAAAATAATAGAGGACCTGTCATAACAATGTGGGATTTAAAAATCTGTAGTTAAGATTTTTTGCAGTTCAAATAGTATCCATTTATACAGTGCCTTCTACTTAAAAACAAGTCGCTGACAAAGTTTTAGAGTTAAAAGTGTGTTTTATCATGATAAATCAAGCTAAGTTTCCTTGCTAAAACAAAGTACATAACGTTCAAAGGTTCCCATGAATTACAAGAAACTGTAGGTAATACACCTTCAAAAGGGTGTCTGGACTAAATCTGAGGCTGACGTAAGTCAGCATAGCTTTAAGAAGTTAATTTACTTTAAGCTACTAAAAATCTGATTTATGATTAATATTCCTAGTAGAAGTAACAGACTCATTTGTTTTCTACATATAAAAACCACCCAAATTAACTTTATTTATTCTTATATGTACTAATTAGAGATACACAAGTCTCAAGCCCTCACTAGATGTAAAATATATATGCTCCATTACAAGAGCAGCCTTTTCAGTTGGGAAATATTAAATCATTAAAAAATTATGACTCTTGAGTCATTAATGGCCAGTCAACAGGAAACACTGTAAATGTGGCCTGCTGGTGTTATTTTTCCCACTCAATAATCAGCTTTTGACAACTGACTTTACAAGCACTCAGTAGAAATGCATGCAAGGCATCCAGAGTAATCAGCTCCAACAGAATCTACACCCACCTCAGAAGCCCCATGAGGTTCCCTGAGAATTGTTTATAAAGTAAAGGATAAGACTGGAGGCTCTTTACAATAACAAGAGAATTACAATGCAGCAGCCCACTGCAGCACAAGGAGCTGATGATGGATGGAGTATCATTCTTTCCTGAGTGACAAGTAAATGAGGCAGATACAATCTCACTTTTAATACAGTTGTCAATTTGTAAGCTAACCTGAAAAATCTCTTGTGTAAAAAGCACAGCATTATACAGAAGGGGAGGCACATTAATAACAAGTCTTTTCACTTGTTGCACATAATATCTGCATGGTTTTGCAAGGATTTCTAAAAACTTGGTTGCCACTAAACGGACGCAAGCTCTAGATACAGTCCCCATTTCTGCCAGGATCGTTCTACAGTGATCTACTGTATCTACTCTGTTCTACAATGCTCTGTCAATTCTTGGTTTTGTCAATGTTGCTGTCACTTCCTTTAAAACAAAGCTCTAGAAATTGCTAGATCCAACTGATTTTCTTGACATCCCCTGAATTTTTCTTATTTTCCTTGCACTGCACTTGCTGTCACCTCTCCATTGCTTATGAATCACTGCACTTGCTGTCACCTCTCCATTGCTTTCATTATGATTTAATACTTATGAATTAGCTAGGGATCATGCTATTTTATTAAACTGAGGAAAATTATAAAGCAAAAGAAATTATAGCAATGTAGCAAGTGCTAAACAAGGTGTTTTCTACGTTACTTTTCAGACTATTTTATTAAACTGAGGAAAATTATAAAGAAAAAAAAAAATTATAGCAATGTAGCAAGTGCTAAGCAAGGTGTTTCCTACGTTACTTTTCAGGGCTGTGCTGGGCCATCCTGAGAGAAACGGAGCATTTCCTCAGATCACACCATCTGGGACTCTCAGGGAAGCCACGTTTCAAAGAATAACACACTATTTCCCTGCTGCATGCAGACAGCTCCAGGGCTTTTTCCACATTACTTTAACCTAGGTTCTTTTCTCACATTGCATATTACCACTCAAATTTTTCCACCAGCTTAAGATGCATCTCATTTTATTTTGTGTTGATGGAACCCATCCAGGACATATCTGCTCAAGGGAAAGAACAGTATCATTGAAATCATCTTTCTTTCTAAAGAGACTTCTGTCTTCTGGACCTAATCCAGCTGCCACTGTTCATGTCAGAATGGGGTCGGGGGCCACGTGAATATACAAAGTCTATATCCAGCTTCATATTCTCTTTAAGTCCTTTTGCATTACCTTCTGTTAAAATAATTTGTAGAGCATCCTTATTTAGTTATCTATGAATTTTACATGCTCACTTGAACTACTCACAAAAGCATTGTTCAAGTTAGGCTAGTATTACGATGATCTACCACGAATACAAAATAAGAATGTTTAGAAATAGGTCAAAGATACAAATGTCTTGTGGTAATAATACAAAAGTTCAGAAGCAAGGTTTTGAGAATGTTTTCTGCAAAGAGCTAGAAAGATCACAACTGGACAGAATGAGGCTGGAGAATGCAACAATCTCACAGCCTTAATTCAGTAAGGATTTCATTATACTTGGAAAGTAAATTGCACTTCTTACATATGGATTCATAGCTACGTATTTAAACCCTTATCTGAATATAAGTCCATGCTATTCATAGCTACGTATTTAAACCCTTATCTGAATATAAGTTCATGCTATGAAAGCTGAAATCAACTATTGATCCTACAAACAGAATAGGTAAAATGGATCGCCTGTTAAATACATTTACAGGACAGAGTTTAAAAGAAAAAAATTTCATGGTGATACTGGAGATACTGAAATTTCTGTTCATTCCAACACTGAGAATTCCTTTATCCTCATTCTAATCTGCCAAAACATCTCACTGCAATAATACATCCTGATTTTTATCATCTCTCACTTCAGGGTGGTTTCTGACACTTTTAGAAAGCTCCCTGCAATGTATTTCACTGGAGAAAAGGATGTCACTAAATCTAAACACAAAAGAGATCCATACATAATATACAGACAAAGCCTACGTTTGCACACAGAAGTTTTGACTTTTATAAATGTCTGAGTAAATGTATTTGTAGGGTGGTAAGAATGAGAATACACTTCATAGTCACAGACAGGAATGTACGTCACTAACTGTTCTCCAGCTCAAATAATATATCATTAAATTAAAACCCTCTCTTTGTAGCTGCAAGAATTGCCTTACAGAAATGTAGTGCATACAATATACCTGTGAGCACATGCGAGTTGGACATGCTTGCCAAAATGCAATGCCAAGCTTGATCGGGGGCCTCTTTCTCCACGGCAGTTATGTTGAGGAACCTTATTACTCACATTGCCAGCATGAAAACAGATGTTTGCTTCATGCCTAACTAACATTTCCAACCATAAGCACTCTAGGGCCAGCTCCTAGTTAAACTTGTCAAGAGTTTTGTCATTGATCCCACCAGACAGAGAGCAGCCCCTCTACCTGACCTGTACAGACAAAACAACAGGAGAACTCTTCACTAATCATCACCCCCATTAAGGCCGAAAAGCTCAAGACCCTTCCATACGTATAAAACTGACCTGTAAAAGAGGTCATCTGAGTGTCTATGTGGGAAACCCTGTATCATCTGTGTTACTGAAGGCACAGTGCTTGCTTACTCAGGAAGAAGAGAAGGTATATTCTTATGGATATTCACAAGTTAGTAGGGAAAAAAAGTCAGCAAGCATAATTTGGCCCCAAAGCAGTTAAAAGCCTTCCTAATAAATCTCAGAAAGATAACGAATGACCCAGTATATCTGTTTTGAGCTTAATGGTCAAAACTGAAGAAACAATCACTGTGAGAGCCTCAGGCATTTTCTCAAAGGATAAGAGAACTGTTTAATGTAAAAGCAAATAATCTGCAAGTGCTAAATAATTAAAATTGTCGTATTTGAACTGAGGATGTTTGCTGAGGAAAGGAACGTCACTACACCTAATTCTTGATTCCTTGTTTGATCAATGAAGACTAAGTATTCAAGCTAAGACTAAGCTATTACAGTACTACAAAAACATCTTCAAAGACATATAACGTTTCTGGAGAAGAAAGGTTATAGCCATCATTTGAGTCTGATCTTTCTCATATTTTCCCCCAAAGCTTTGTACATCTATTATGTACATTATAAGGAAAAAAAAAGTTGTTTTCTGCTCTGCTCAATTATTTTTACTCTTCTTCATTTATGCTAAATAGCACTCAGAAAATAAAATCTGAAACATAAGGTGTAAAGGGAAAGGAACTCTTTTTCATCCTAAGAGTTGTAAGGACATAACAAACAAACAAAAACAAGTTGTTATAAGCTTGGTTCAAAGATGAGAAGTTGGAAATCAGTATTCTTAGTGCTGATCTTTTTCTGTGCCCCTAACCTGCTGCATGACATTGGTTAAGCCTTCAAGGCAGGGATAGTCTCTTCCCATGCATTTACATTACATCTAGCACATCAAGACTTCCAGGCTGCACTGTAATATAAATATACGTCATCATAATTTTCTTTAATGGTAGTCTATAGACATACCTGCATTTTCAAAGGGATTTACCCATGCAGCCCCCACTGATTTCACTGAAACACAGTTTCCTCCTGACATAGCCGTTTGTAGTTTGGGTGTGTGCACATTAAAAAAGAAGAAGTTGGATAAAGTAGTCAAAGCAGCATAACCCAGCGTTGGCAGCTATTATTCAAACAGACCACACCACAGTCTTCCCAAATGGATCACACAAGCATGTTAGTATCATCAGCAATGTGAAGAAAAGAATTATTCCAGATTGCATGTCAGCTGTACTGGTTGCATACTGGGCATTCAGAAGCAAGACAGCACACATCAAGAGCAAGAAATGGAAGGAAGCAGATCTAGAGTTCACAGAGCTTATAGCTTACAGAAGAAGATCAAGAGTTCATTACTCTTCTTACAACTCATCTTTATCAAAAGTGCCAGTTCCTTCAGTGGCTTCAGCAGAAAAGCTGAAACCAAGAAGCTTCCTGTCACGTCTAAAGCTGTTCAGATACAAACTGAACAACTTTCTTTCAAATTAAAGTCTAAGTCTACTAACTGTTTTGACTAAAGTCTGAATACTCTTGCTAACAAGTAGTTTTTCAAGCACTTCATTCTATGCATGCTAACTAGGGATGATTTGGTTATTCACAACATGATTTGGTTATTCAGCTTTATACTTTCAAGAAAAACTAGGTACAAAAGAAAAAAAACACCCGTGAGAGAGTGACCTGTAAGGCCAATAGCCCCTTCCACTATTCATGTATCTGTAAAGGTAAGCACGCATTCCAGAATTTTGTAATATTAGCAGTCTAATTATGTTGTAGGACTTCATCAGTGTTTGTTGAGGCAAAATGTTAGAAAGCAACAAGTATAAGGGACCAACTGCTAAGCCTCAAAAATAAGGTTTTACAGGAACATAGGAAGAGGAGCTGGGAAAGCAGCGTTGGTGTTCAGCATCACAACAAAGAAAAACTTCTCTAGACAGTGATGGCTCAATAGATTACCAGTCGCAGCCTGCCTTTACTCATCTCAATTAGACTGTATTCTTTTGAACTGTAACCTCAGGAAAAATAAATAACTTGCCCTGAGAGTGATCTAAAAAGTAAAAGCAACTTTACTGTGGAAAAACAGAAAAATACCCCGAATCCGAATCCCTACACTTTTTCGGCTTAAATACTTCTGAAATAAATTGATTCTGTGTCTCAAATACAATTTTTTATGACTGCCTCCACTTTCCTGCTGTATGAATTATAGAAACAGGAAGTCCATTTCCATTAATTTGTTTTAGATTCAAAGTATTCAAGATAAAGTCTTGCATCATTTTATTTATTAAAAATATCAGGGCTGCAATTTCATTCTGGTAGCTCGCCTCAAAAAAAAAAGAAGAAACAAAACAGACACCTCACTATCCAACCCTATAATGGGATATGCTGTTCTTATCACAAAAGACTTGGTAATTTACTTGCATACCTCAATGAAAAGGAAGGAAGAGAAAGAACTTCATGTGAAATGCCACAATACAGCTGATTTCCCAACACTCGGCCTTGTAATTCTTCTGCAGTGGGTAAAAATAAAACTAGTCCATACCTGAGCTCGGACTTCTCAATACAGCCTAAAATGTTGAGCTCGTAAGTCTTCTTTTAGAGGTTAGGCAACTGTTAAGAGCATCATCAACTTTGAATTTTTGCAATGAATAAAATAAATCAAAGAAAAGATGCCACGCAGTGATGTTCTGGATAGCATTTTGTCAAGGAAGCTTGTGCTTCAGAAGCAGAGCCTGCTGACAGCTGTGCATTGATACAGCGGTATAGCAACAGCCTCTGGATTACAGAAAATCACGTTTCTTACATTTTAAGCTTTAGATTGTGTGGTATGCTTGTTTCAGAAATTATAGAAGGTCTCATATATCATTGCTCTGGTGGGAAGGGAGTGAAGGGAGGAACAACTGTCCTTCCCTCCAATTTGCTATTTTAATGACAGAGCCCTGCAGGTCACTGTTGAGGCTTGCAGGTCTGCAGGCATAGTCAACTGAAGGAGGAGATTTGCCTTCACCAGGCAGGAGACGTCTGAAGCAGGCTGTAATGCCACTGCCTCCTATTGCCTCACGGAGATACAGAATATACTGCTGAGTTTGCACTTTCATTTTATCACCCTCCGTAGTTGTTGAACTAATGCACACTCCCTCCCTCATCTCCCTTTCTCATGGAATAATTAAAAGAAGGAGATGAAGGAGGCAGAGCACTAGGCAGCCAAGTTCAGTGACTAATGGCACCAGAGTGAAGGAACCTGATTTGCTTTGTGACATTGCTACTGTCTTGCTATATAACCTTAGGCAAGGCACTTGACTCCTTTATGCCATAGCATTCTTATCTGTAAAAATAAGATAATAACACTACCTCCCTTTGCAGGATATTTTAAGATCCTTGGAGGAAAGGCAAAGGGTTGCATGCATTCAGTTGCCTTTTGGGATTCATCAGGGCCCAAATTTGCTTCAGATAGGTGCTTACGTGCTTAAGCTCTCAAACTATTGAAGCTTTGGTGGCAGTTTCCTGAGTCTGCAGACAGCCTGAAACAAAATTCCCGTGGGCTAAACTTGAGATCTAACAATGTAAATTTCTAATGCCAGCTTTTAAACCACAGATTATATACATACTCATCTGATAGGCTTACCCTACCAAAGTAGGGTTTGTCTCCTTAATCTTAATCCTACCGCCTCCAACCAAAAGGCCAGTATCTTTGTCTCTCGCTGGCAATGCTGCCTTGGGGGCTTCACTGGGGAGGTAGAGCCAGTTTTACATACACAGAGATGTGGTCAAGGAAAGATGGAATGATCACCTTCCAATTTCATTGCACAAAGCCAGGCTGGGATGCTGGATAGATACAGGCAGTCAGACAAGTCGGAGCAGCTTGACCTGTGGGGAGCATAAGATGTCTCTTCACATCACACCCTGCTCTTCCTGTATTGTTCTTTGCCAGAACAAAGTAGGTACAGACATTCCCATAGGAAACACATGTAAAAGGAGATCAAAACTAAATGGGAAAGGCAAGGAACCACCAGTAAAGGAGTCAGACAATTTCTCACTGGCTTATTAACCCTTCTGCTGCACCTGATTCTGCAGAAGACAACAAGGAATTTCCAAGTTTCTGACAGCATGATGAGAGCAACAAGGCTTTTCTATTCCTACTTTCCTGGAGTTATTTTATCTTGGGCATTTCAGAGGCAAAACTGAATCTCACATCCCGTTCCTGTTCAACACCCTATCATTCTGGGGCAGTGTGAGCTGTCGGGTTTGCCCCAGAGTCCTTACAACCGCCTTCGTCAAGGCCATTTTGTTCTCTTACAGGACTGCCATTGCTGGGTCCACCTTCCTCTGCCCTGGAGCAAAGGATGATTTTAGGCATAATCGACATACTGAACAAAAAGACTACACAGCTCAGGAATAACCTTCCATCAGCAAACATAGAAGGTTTCTCTCTCTTCTATAGAGAGACAGCATAGCAATCTAGCACTTCTGACACACAAGGAGAGCAAAAGGACTTTAGCAGTGACAGACTTTACCACTGGACAGGGACAGGCAACTCTAACGTGAGGCGGCTGGGGTCAGGAAGCAAAATTCAGCCTGTTGCAAACACCCCTGTGTTGCATACCCTTATTGCAATGTGCAATGGCCACATCGGTTTGGAATTGTTTGACCTGCAATAATACAGGAAAGGGACATTAGCAGCAGGCGCGTGATCCGCATGATCTGCAGCTTCAGGAATGCTGGCATTTGGTGGTCCCTCAGCCCACTTCCTCACAGGACAGGAGGCTGCATGGCAAAAACCACCACAGTAATTAGCTGCTTTACGCAGGCAGAGCAGAGGGCAGGCTGCCTTCCTTAGGATGATTCCTTCCAGGTAAATACAGGAAAAGCTCGAGCAGCAGCTGCCCACACTGAGCCTGTGTACTTTAGGGGAAAGGAGGAGATTAGGCTGCAAAATTGTTAACTCACTATTTTGTGTGCCCTATCGTCACTGTTTCAAACAGCAGAATTACAGTAGTTAGGCTAAAATACCATAACTCTGTTCTGTTCCACTGACTGGGACACAAACCTCATTCACACAAAAATCCTCTCCATGCGTCACACCAATTTTATTGGCTCTCAAAATCCCCAAGAAGGTACAGATCAGCCTTCAGGTTTTAAAGCATTTACCCCCCTTACCCATTATAATACCTTTTAACCATGTAGAAAAGCACAGGTCCATGAACCCTCGCAGTTCAATCACACCACGAAAATCAGCGCCACAACCATTTTTTACATCTCATTTCAACCCGTGCTTGGAGACGGATCCTGTTCCCATCAAAGCACACTGCAAGCTCCCATTAAAATCTGGCTCGGCTAGTATTTTAATAACACTTAGACGTTCCCGTCCTTTGCATATTTCATCCGCGAATTGCTTTCCAAACATGAACTTCCTAATTACAGGTGGATGATTTACTAAAACTGGAAATTCCTCACTAGTCCTGGCTTTCGCTTTGAAGCTCCAGGATTCGCTCTTGTCCCCTCGGCGGTTTGGGAAGATCCCTCGACGCCGCCGCTCGGCGGCAGAGGCAGGGCACGGAGGAAGACGCGAGAGACGACGGCGAACCCGCCTTGAAGTTTCCGCGCCGGCGGATTTCTGCGCGGAGCTGCCGGGGCGGCGCTGCCGGCGGGGCGTGAGCCGCGGGGGGCGCCCACGTGGTGGGAGAGGAAAACCCGGCGGCGGCGGCGGCGGGACGCGGCAGAGCGCGG
>NW_015090965.1:222480-223338 GCF_001431845.1 Calidris pugnax | reverse complement strand
CGCAGCGCAGCGCTCGGGCGGGGTGCCGCGGGCGGGGAGGCATCCCGGCCATGCTGAAGCCGGGCGGGCCGGCGACGCCGCGCCTCCCCCGAGCGCTCCCCATGGAGCGGCTGCCCGGCCAGCCCTGAGCCGGCGGCCCCCCCGGCCGCAACCGTCCCCGATGGAGCCCGAGGAGCGCAAGATCTCGGTGTGGATCTGCCAGGAGGAGAAGCTGATCTCCGGGCTCTCCCGGCGGACCACCTGCTCGGACGTGGTGCGGGTGCTGCTGGAGGACAGCCACCACCGGCGGCAGCGGCCGGCGCTGCCCGAGCCCGGCGGCGGGATGCTGTCGGGGCCGCCGCACTCCTACTGCATCGTGGAGAAGTGGCGCGGCTTCGAGCGGATCCTGCCCAACAAGACGAAGATCCTGCGGCTCTGGGTGGCGTGGGGGGACGAGCAGGAGAACGTGCGCTTCGTGCTGGTCCGCAGCGAAGCCTCGCTGCCCAACGCGGGGCCGCGCAGCGCCGAGGCGCGGGTGGTGCTCAGCAAGGAGCGCCCCGGCCACGGCCTGGGGGCGGCCCGTGCCAGCCTGGCGCTCACGCAGGAGCGGCAGCGGCGGGTGGTGAGGAAAGCCTTCCGCAAGCTGGCCAAGATCAACAAGAAGCGGCAGCAGCCCTTGGCCCGGGAGGCCTCGTCGGCGGAGAGGATGGAGACGCTGGTGCACCTGGTGCTCTCGCAGGACCACACCATCCGGCAGCAGATCCAGCGGCTCCGCGAGCTGGACCGGGAGATCGACAGGTACGAGGCCAAGATCCACCTGGACCGCATGAAGCGACACGGCGTCAACTACGTGCAGGACACCTACCTGGTGGGGGCCGG
>NW_015090965.1:168211-221882 GCF_001431845.1 Calidris pugnax | reverse complement strand
GGGGCGGCCGGCGGCGGGGGGCGGCGCGGCCGGGTGGCTGGAGCAGGCGCGGGCGCTGCGCAAGGACCGCGCCGACAACGACGAGGACTCGGACACGGGGCTGAGCTCCATGCACAGCCAGGACTCGGACTCGGTGCCCGTCTGCGAGTCCCTCGTCTAGCGCCCTGCCCGTCCCGCAGCCCCGGGGGTGGAGGGGCGGGCTCCGGGCTGGCTCGCAGCGAAGCCGGGCACGGTACGGGCGGCGCGGTGTCCGGTGCGGTGTCCGGTGCGGGCGGAGCGAGGCTGCCGGGGCAGAGGGAGGTGTAGGACTGCGGGCAGGAGAGAGAACTCCCGCTGCGGGAGGCAGCCGCACGGAGGAAACGTTTTAATGTTAGCTCTTGAGCTGAAACTTGTTGTAACTAGCCATCCCGGGCAGCGTTTGGGCTGGCTCGCCGGTACTAAAACGTTTTAATGTTAGCTCCTGAGCTGAAACTTGTTGTAACTAGCCATCCGCGGGCAGCGTTTGGGAGAGAAACCCACAGCCTGCTTTTGTTTCGTTCACGTCTGGGATTGCTCGCTGCTTAAATCCTGCTGCCTGCTTCCCTCCCGAGGTCTCCTTGCTAGGTCTTTTAATCCTACGATGTCCCTAGTGTAGCACAGGCTACTTGGGATAGGCTCTTTGCGAGTAACAGGCAAAGGAGGCAGGCTCCCTAGGGTAAATCAGTTACCTCCTTACCATTTTCTCAGCATTGCAAAGTCAGATGGTGGGTTATACTGGTTGTCATTTGCAAACACACCCGACGCCTTTAACATGCAAAAAGCCACCGAGACTAAAGCTGCTGGTCGTTTAAAAACTAGGGAAGAAAAGAGATGTCAATGCTACTGAAAGTGACACTGGCATCTCCCAGGGGGAAAGCTTTTGGAAGGTACTGCAGGTCCTTTTGGCGGCAAAAAGGGGTGATAAAGAACTTTTTTTAAAAAAAACACCACCAAAAAGAACCCAGACTAAGTCAAAATACAGATTAACATGCTGTATTAACTCTGCTCTGCGTAGTGCTTTTCTAATGCATAGATAAGAGTGCTTTGTTTAAAGGCATACTAAAGAAATATATTGGTATCAAATGTTTATTTGACAGTCATTGAAAGTAATTAGCGGTGCCTGTGTACACAGCCTTCAACTACATTTTTTGCACTAGGCTAGCTGATATTTGGCTGAGCTTGGCTGTAGATAAACAAAGTACAGAATCAGCTTGAGCTACCATTTTTAATGCCATAGTTCCTATCAGGCCAAGAGACACAACGATAAAAGCATGACTCAAGCCCTACCTGCACTACAGCTTAATCTTTTCAGTTATTCCAATTAAAAAAAAAAAAAAATACGGCATCAGCTGTAACATGCATTTCACTTAACTGCCAAGTCTTCCTCTGCAGCTTAACTCTTACCAAAAAGATAGGATCTGCTCTTACAATAAGAGACATTAAGGATTCTTATATTCCAGAATAATTGCAGAAACAGTTTAAGCAGTTAGAGACCAGAGAATGTTTAGTCAGGTCCGACTGACGTTGTGAACTTTTTTAAAACTTCTGAGATTATTATTTATGTAAGGCTATTTATGAAAGTTTTCATTTAATGATAAAGTATAAAAGAGGGGTACACCAATAGACCAGTTCTTTGTTTTCTATATAAACCTCACAGCTTCCTCACCTGAAGACCGGGTTCCACTCTTTTGCAGCATTCTTGCTGGTAGGAATTCTGTTGGACAACAGACAACTAGACTCTGCAACCGGTCAGTTTGAAAGCAAGCAGAGAAATACTGGCTGTGGGTTTCTTGGGGGTATACAGTTCCCTATACATCATCATTCTTGATAAATGTTATTCCACTGAATTGGTCTCGGTTATAACAAACTGGTTTATTTTAAACACTGATTATATAATTTTTCTTCATATTTTAGTCAACCTTGGAAAATATTTAAGAACCTATTTTTAGAGCTAATAAAATTCTTATTAAGACTAAATGAGCATTCCCAATTGAGTGTGATTAAAAAATACGTATATCTGTATATATATTTCTCAGGTCTGGGATGTTGTGTTTTCTTGTAGTGTCATTGACCCTCTTGCGGAGTGAATAGAAATATACACCAAGTCAGACATCTCCAGTCTGTCTCAGGACAGCACTGTCCCCTCACTTTCTGATGGCACCAGGTGCTCCCTCAGGTACGAGTTACGGAGTGCGTGTTCCTCAGATCTAGTCACTGCAGGGGCAGGGCAGCGTAGTGGCATTTAGAAGTGTTGGCACTTGCCCAGAGTGAGGAATTTCACTCTGCTCTGCAATTAAAAATATTTATATGGAAGTAGTGCTGAAAAATAAGTTAGGGGGTGGGGGAGTCGTGTTGTTGCCCTGCATTATATTAGCCAGTGTGGATGCAACAGGTGGGTGATGCAAGTATCTGTTGATAGCTTCTCCAGCGACTGATGTAAGCAATAAACCTGAAACTGCTTTACGTAAGTTCTCCCATTAGACACACCAAGCAAATAAAAAGCAAGCACATCATAGAAATAAGCTGCAACAGGCCATACATAATTATACTATTGATACAGGCGTTAGGTATTTTGTGAAGCGGGAGGTGAAGAAGCCAGGAAATTCAAAGTTGCAAAGCAAAGTCTGTCTACTCATCCTCAGGTAGGAAAATCCTTAAAACCAGGACAAAACCCCTTCTGCTCTAGGTCGTTGAGTGACACACTTGTAGGGTACCATGCAGTGCTTGCTCTTTGCCTCTCGGTACCCTAAATATTGATGTGGTAGATCATGACACTGCTGAGGTGCTGGTCGCTATCCCATAAGGATGGGTGAGAACACTGCAGATGGCACTGCAGTCTCAAGGTTTTTGTAGGAGCTGCAGTGACTTCCTACGAGCACATATTTGAATGTCTTCCTATATTTTGCAGGTGAAATGGGGTATATTTATTTGATATTTGAACAGTTACAAATGCAATTGCAACAGGCTAAGTTTTTGTTCCTGTACACAGACTGAATTCAAACATCTTCACAAATCCCTCTCTCTCTTAAACCATTATTAAAACATTAGTATACAAGAGGAAATCACTGTTTGCATTGGACCGGGTACTTCCCCCTTCCCATCTTCTGGACTTGCATATTCTCACTTAGATAATACAGACAAGCTACAAGATGCTTGGCTTTGACCGGGAATTTGGCTCTGGGGTTTTGCTAAGCACATAGCCAAGTGTTAAGAAACCTGATTCAGAATCACAGGTAGAAAGGTAGGATTTTTATCTCCTTTCCAGTTCTGAGAGAATGGAAGATAAAAAGAGCAGCAGAAAAAACCAACCAACATCACGACAGAAGTCTACCTTCTGGCACTGCCAAGAGAAAGGTGAAAGCTCTAACACACACCTGCTTTTCTTCTTACTAGTTTTTAAATACCTTTCAGTTCTACTTTCCAGAGTCAAGTCCAGTCTAACCTTTGTCTCATCCTAAGACCAGACAAGCAGATTTAGATAGTCATAAATCAAATAAAAAGCTAACAGAATTAAGAACTATTTAAGATAAATCTATGTACAGTACCGCTTTGCTCTATTTAGTCAACACACTATCTGCTCCTCAAAGGAATTGTCAGGGACCAAGGCCGCCAGGCCTCTCTCAGACACAATACCTGCAGAAATCAAAGGGAGTTTTGTCCAGGAGACATAATCAGAGTCCAATCAGGCCTTGGTTTCAGGCACCCTCTCAACAAGCATTATCAAGCACTACTACACAAGTCCTGTCTGTTTGCTGCCCTTGGCCACATCTTTTCTGACCCTACAGGGCACTTCTTTCTGTTTTGTGCCTGTACAAGAGTCCGTGGGACCATATAGTGAGCCGGATCAGGAAAAAATTGATGTGCTTTAATTTAGGCAAGTCCCTGATGTGGCTCAATGTCACACAAATACCTACACCGATGACAAAGAACAGTGGTAAAAATGAGAAATTGAAGGCAATGCTGACCTGCATGTTGGCAAAAGCTTAGTTCAGCCTGTAAACATCTCACAGAATAAAGAGAAAGTTTTTGCTGGAAGACTAAGGCTGGAGCTGAAGCTTCATTGACATCAGTTACACTCACCTATATTAAACCCAAAATGAGTCAGATAGTCCAGCTTTTAGCTTTGACCTTGTTTCAGAAACCCACTATCAAGCAATATTATCAGAATGAAGACTCTGTGTCAAATTCAATATATTTCTAGTCCTTAACACATGTAAGAGATCTGCCAGTTTGAATAAACGCTTTGTAGACATATCATTTGATGCCTTATATGGGGAGGGAGGAAGGGAGGCAAATACATTTACTGTAATGAACACCACTGACATGCAAAATGAATGACCTATTAATTATTGCCATTTATTCTAAAGCAGTCTGTCGCTAGCCAAATCAGTCTGGTTGATGTACAGTGACAGATTCTGTTCCAAAGAACCAACAGTCTTGGTGTCAGACAAGATATAGCTGAAGGAGGGAAGCAAGTAAGTGGGTGTGAGAGAAGGAAAACATGTCATCAAGCTTTCTTATTGACTGCTTGCGTGAAGCATGTTTTCCAGGTTTACTTTAAAAATAGTCTGTGTGCCTATGTCTGGAGAGACATACACTCAGACCCCCCCTCCTCCCAAATTCTACACTACTTTGGGCTTCCCCCCTTCCCCTTTCACTTGCACTGAGCTGGGACTATAGCTCAATACATGAAAAGGGCAGCACAGGCCTTGAAATAAAATAACAGGTCTGGTGAGCTGTGCTGGTTACTGAGTTGAAATACAAGCCATTGCAGATTGTTGGAAGCAGTTGTCCTTTGAAGTCACTTGATATTATTGCTCCTGAGCTGGCATACAGAGTTTAAAGAAATGAGCATCGCAAAGTGCAGGGAGTCTACACAGATGTTGCTTCTTTTATACAAACTCACATTGCTATATGAACTTGGAAGCTTGACAGAAAGGGAAAAGTTAATAAACACAAAGCAAAATTGGGCTCTGTATGCAAATCAGCCAAATATCTTCAAGCAGAATTGTCAAATAGTATTTTAAAAAATACTGCTTGCATAATTTAACACATTGTTGGTGTAAATGCATCAGAGCAGAAACTTCTATGCAGGGTGGATTGTCACACCCTTTCACACGCTGAATAACACTACTGAGTTGGCCATTGATTTCTTAGAGTGTACAGTACAAACTCTACCAGGGCATTAGCATACATCCTTAAAAATACAACTTCTGCAAGGCTTTGCACACTACCTACATATTAGTTTGTTTACATTTTAAGCTTTAATCGGAAAGTTTTATTAAAATCCCCTTCCCTTAGTTTTGAAAGTGTTCCAGAAACTCACTCCGGGCGCTGCGCAAGGACCGCGCCGACAACGACGAGGACTCGGACACGGGGCTGAGCTCCATGCACAGCCAGGACTCGGACTCGGTGCCCGTCTGCGAGTCCCTCGTCTAGCGCCCTGCCCGTCCCGCGGCGGGCCCCGCAGCGCCGGGGGTGGAGGGGCGGGCTCCGGGCTGGCTCGCAGCGAAGCCGGGCACGGTACGGGCGGCGCGGTGTCCGGTGCGGGCGGAGCGAGGCTGCCGGGGCAGAGGGAGGTGTAGGACTGCGGGCAGGAGAGAGAACTCCCGCTGCGGGAGGCAGCCGCACGGAGGAAACGTTTTAATGTTAGCTCCTGAGCTGAAACTTGTTGTAACTAGCCATCCGCGGGCAGCGTTTGGGAGAGAAACCCACAGCCTGCTTTTGTTTCGTTCACGTCTGGGATTGCTCGCTGCTTAAATCCTGCTGCCTGCTTCCCTCCCGAGGTCTCCTTGCTAGGTCTTTTAATCCTACGATGTCCCTAGTGTAGCACAGGCTACTTGGGATAGGCTCTTTGCGAGTAACAGGCAAAGGAGGCAGGCTCCCTAGGGTAAATCAGTTACCTCCTTACCATTTTCTCAGCATTGCAAAGTCAGATGGTGGGTTATACTGGTTGTCATTTGCAAACACACCCGACGCCTTTAACATGCAAAAAGCCACCGAGACTAAAGCTGCTGGTCGTTTAAAAACTAGGGAAGAAAAGAGATGTCAATGCTACTGAAAGTGACACTGGCATCTCCCAGGGGGAAAGCTTTTGGAAGGTACTGCAGGTCCTTTTGGCGGCAAAAAGGGGTGATAAAGAACTTTTTTTAAAAAAAACACCACCAAAAAGAACCCAGACTAAGTCAAAATACAGATTAACATGCTGTATTAACTCTGCTCTTCGTAGTGCTTTTCTTATGCATAGATAAGAGTGCTTTGTTTAAAGGCATACTAAAGAAATATATTGGTATCAAATGTTTATTTGACAGTCATTGAAAGTAATTAGCGGTGCCTGTGTACACAGCCTTCAACTACATTTTTTGCACTAGGCTAGCTGATATTTGGCTGAGCTTGGCTGTAGATAAACAAAGTACAGAATCAGCTTGAGCTACCATTTTTAATGCCATAGTTCCTATCAGGCCAAGAGACACAACGATAAAAGCATGACTCAAGCCCTACCTGCACTACAGCTTAATCTTTTCAGTTATTCAAATAAAAAAAAAAAAAAAATACGGCATCAGCTGTAACATGCATTTCACTTAACTGCCAAGTCTTCCTCTGCAGCTTAACTCTTACCAAAAAGATAGGATCTGCTCTTACAATAAGAGACATTAAGGATTCTTATATTCCAGAATAATTGCAGAAACAGTTTAAGCAGTTAGAGACCAGAGAATGTTTAGTCAGGTCCGACTGACGTTGTGAACTTTTTTAAAACTTCTGAGATTATTATTTATGTAAGGCTATTTATGAAAGTTTTCATTTAATGATAAAGTATAAAAGAGGGGTACACCAATAGACCAGTTCTTTGTTTTCTATATAAACCTCACAGCTTCCTCACCTGAAGACCGGGTTCCACTCTTTTGCAGCATTCTTGCTGGTAGGAATTCTGTTGGACAACAGACAACTAGACTCTGCAACCGGTCAGTTTGAAAGCAATCAGAGAAATATTGGCTGTGGGTTTCTTGAGGGTATACAGTTCCCTATACATCATCATTCTTGATAAATGTTATTCCACTGAATTGGTCTCGGTTATAACAAACTGGTTTATTTTAAACACTGATTATATAATTTTTCTTCATATTTTAGTCAACCTTGGAAAATATTTAAGAACCTATTTTTAGAGCTAATAAAATTCTTATTAAGACTAAATGAGCATTCCCAATTGAGTGTGATTAAAAAATACGTATATCTGTATATATATTTCTCAGGTCTGGGATGTTGTGTTTTCTTGTAGTGTCATTGACCCTCTTGCGGAGTGAATAGAAATATACACCAAGTCAGACATCTCCAGTCTGTCTCATGACAGCACTGTCCCCTCACTTTCTGATGGCACCAGGTGCTCCCTCAGGTACGAGTTACGGAGTGCGTGTTCCTCAGATCTAGTCACTGCAGGGGCAGGGCAGCGTAGTGGCATTTAGAAGTGTTGGCACTTGCCCAGAGTGAGGAATTTCACTCTGCTCTGCAATTAAAAATATTTATATGGAAGTAGTGCTGAAAAATAAGTTAGGGGGTGGGGGAGTCGTGTTGTTGCCCTGCATTGTATTAGCCAGTGTGGATGCAATGGGTGGGTGATTCAAGTATCTGTTGATAGCTTCTCCAGCGACTGATGTAAGCAATAAACCTGAAACTGCTTTACGTAAGTTCTCCCATTAGGCACACCAAGCAAATAAAAAGCAAGCACATCATAGAAATAAGCTGCAACAGGCCATACATCATTATACTATTGATACAGGCGTTAGGTATTCTGTGAAGCGGGAGGTGAAGGAAGCCAGGAAATTCAAAGTTGCAAAGCAAAGTCTGTCTACTCATCCTCAGCTAGGAAAATCCTTAAAACCAGGACAAAACCCCTTCTGCTCTAGGTCGTTGAGTGACACACTTGTAGGGTACCATGCAGTGCTTGCTCTTTGCCTCTCGGTACCCTAAATATTGATGTGGTAGATCATGGCACTGCTGAGGTGCTGGCCGCTATCCCATAAGGATGGGTGAGAACACTGCAGATGGCACTGCAGTCTCAAGGGTTTTGTAGGAGCTGCAGTGACTTCCTACGAGCACATATTTGAATGTCTTCCTATATTTTGCAGGTGAAATGGGGTATATTTATTTGATATTTGAACAGTTACAAATGCAATTGCAACAGGCTAAGTTTTTGTTCCTGTACACAGACTGAATTCAAACATCTTCACAAATCCCTCTCTCTCTCAAACCATTACTAAAACATTAGTATACAAGAGGAAATCACTGTTTGCATTGGACCGGGTACTTCCCCCTTCCCATCTTCTGGACTTGCATATAGATAATACAGAACAAGCCACAAGATGCTTGGCTTCGACAGGGAATTTGGCTCTGGGGTTTTGCTAAGCACATAGCCAAGTGTTAAGAAAGCTGATTCAGAATCACAGGTAGAAAGGTAGGATTTTTATCTCCTTTCCAGTTTTGAGAGAATGGAAGAGAAAAAGCAGCAGAAAAAACCAACCAACATCACAGAAAGGTAGGATTTTTATCTCCTTTCCAGTTCTGAGAGAATGGAAGATAAAAAGAGCAGCAGAAAAAACCAACCAACATCACGACAGAAGTCTACCTTCTGGCACTGCCAAGAGAAAGGTGAAAGCTCTAACACACACCTGCTTTTCTTCTTACTAGTTTTTAAATACCTTTCAGTTCTACTTTCCAGAGTCAAGTCCAGTCTAACCTTTGTCTCATCCTAAGACCAGACAAGCAGATTTAGATAGTCATAAATCAAATAAAAAGCTAACAGAATTAAGAACTATTTAAGATAAATCTATGTACAGTACCGCTTTGCTCTATTTAGTCAACACACTATCTGCTCCTCAAAGGAATTGTCAGGGACCAAGGCCGCCAGGCCTTTCTCAGACACAATACCTGCAGAAATCAAAGGGAGTTTTGTCCAGGAGACATAATCAGAATCCAATCAGGCCTTGGTTTCAGGCACCCTCTCAACAAGCATTATCAAGCATGACTACACAAGTCCTGTCTGTTTGCTGCTCTTGGCCACATTTTTTCTGACCCTACAGGGCACTTTTTTCTGTTTTGTGCCTGTACAAGAGTCCATGGGACCAGATGGTGAACCAGATCAGGAAAAAATTGATGTGCTTTAATTTAGACAACTCCCTGATGTGGCTCAATGTCACACAAATACTTACACCAATGACAAAGAACAGTGGTAAAAATGAGAAATTGAAGGCAATGCTGACCTGCATGTTGGCAAAAGCTTAGTTCAGCCTGTAAACATCTCACAGAATAAAGAAAAAGTTTTTGCTGGAAGACTAAGGCTGGAGCTGAAGCTTCATTGACATCAGTTTTGGCTGTGGGTTTCTTGAGGGTATACAGTTCCCTATACATCATCATTCTTGATAAATGTTATTCCACTGAATTGGTCTCGGTTATAACAAACTGGTTTATTTTAAACACTGATTATATAATTTTTCTTCATATTTTAGTCAACCTTGGAAAATATTTAAGAACCTATTTTTAGAGCTAATAAAATTCTTATTAAGACTAAATGAGCATTCCCAATTGAGTGTGATTAAAAAATACGTATATCTGTATATATATTTCTCAGGTCTGGGATGTTGTGTTTTCTTGTAGTGTCATTGACCCTCTTGCGGAGTGAATAGAAATATACACCAAGTCAGACATCTCCAGTCTGTCTCAGGACAGCACTGTCCCCTCACTTTCTGATGGCACCAGGTGCTCCCTCAGGTACGAGTTACGGAGTGCGTGTTCCTCAGATCTAGTCACTGCAGGGGCAGGGCAGCGTAGTGGCATTTAGAAGTGTTGGCACTTGCCCAGAGTGAGGAATTTCACTCTGCTCTGCAATTAAAAATATTTATATGGAAGTAGTGCTGAAAAATAAGTTAGGGGGTGGGGGAGTCGTGTTGTTGCCCTGCATTGTATTAGCCAGTGTGGATGCAATGGGTGGGTGATTCAAGTATCTGTTGATAGCTTCTCCAGCGACTGATGTAAGCAATAAACCTGAAACTGCTTTACGTAAGTTCTCCCATTAGGCACACCAAGCAAATAAAAAGCAAGCACATCATAGAAATAAGCTGCAACAGGCCATACATCATTATACTATTGATACAGGCGTTAGGTATTCTGTGAAGCGGGAGGTGAAGGAAGCCAGGAAATTCAAAGTTGCAAAGCAAAGTCTGTCTACTCATCCTCAGCTAGGAAAATCCTTAAAACCAGGACAAAACCCCTTCTGCTCTAGGTCGTTGAGGGACACACTTGTAGGATACCATGCAGTGCTTGCTCTTTGCCTCTCGGTACCCTAAATATTGATGTGGTAGATCATGGCACTGCTGAGGTGCTGGCCGCTATCCCATAAGGATGGGTGAGAACACTGCAGATGGCACTGCAGTCTCAAGGGTTTTGTAGGAGCTGCAGTGACTTCCTACGAGCACATACTTGAATGTCTTCCTGTATTTTGCAGGTGAAATGGGGTATATGTATTTGATATTTGAACAGTTACAAATGCAATTGCAACAGGCTAAGTTTTTGTTCCTGTACACAGACTGAATTCAAACATCTTCACAAATCCCTCTCTCTCTCAAACCATTACTAAAACATTAGTATACAAGAGGAAATCACTGTTTGCATTGGACCGGGTACTTCCCCCTTCCCATCTTCTGGACTTGCATATAGATAATACAGAACAAGCCACAAGATGCTTGGCTTCGACAGGGAATTTGGCTCTGGGGTTTTGCTAAGCACATAGCCAAGTGTTAAGAAAGCTGATTCAGAATCACAGGTAGAAAGGTAGGATTTTTATCTCCTTTCCAGTTTTGAGAGAATGGAAGAGAAAAAGCAGCAGAAAAAACCAACCAACATCACAACAGAAGTCTACCTTCTGGCACTGCCAAGAGAAAGGTGAAAGCTCTAACACACACCTGCTTTTCTTCTTACTGGTTTTTAAATACCTTTCAGTTCTACTTTCCAGAGTCAAGTCCAGTCTAACCTTTGTCTCATCCTAAGACCAGACAAGCAGATTTAGATAGTCATAAATCAAATAAAAAACTAACAGAATTAAGAACTATTTAAGATAAATTTATGTACAGTACCGCATTGCTCTATTTATTCAACACACTATCTGCTCCTCAAAGGAATTGTCAGGGACCAAGGCCGCCAGGCCTTTCTCAGACACAATACCTGCAGAAATCAAAGGGAGTTTTGTCCAGGAGACATAATCAGAATCCAATCAGGCCTTGGTTTCAGGCACCCTCTCAACAAGCATTATCAAGCATGACTACACAAGTCCTGTCTGTTTGCTGCTCTTGGCCACATTTTTTCTGACCCTACAGGGCACTTTTTTCTGTTTTGTGCCTGTACAAGAGTCCATGGGACCAGATGGTGAACCAGATCAGGAAAAAATTGATGTGCTTTAATTTAGACAACTCCCTGATGTGGCTCAATGTCACACAAATACTTACACCAATGACAAAGAACAGTGGTAAAAATGAGAAATTGAAGGCAATGCTGACCTGCATGTTGGCAAAAGCTTAGTTCAGCCTGTAAACATCTCACAGAATAAAGAGAAAGTTTTTGCTGGAAGACTAAGGCTGGAGCTGAAGCTTCATTGACATCAGTTACACTCACCTATATTAAACCCAAAATGAGTCAGATAGTCCAGCTTTTAGCTTTGACCTTGTTTCAGAAACCCACTATCAAGCAATATTATCAGAATGAAGACTCTGTGTCAAATTCAATATATTTCTAGTCCTTAACACATGTAAGAGATCTGCCAGTTTGAATAAACGCTTTGTAGACATATCATTTGATGCCTTATATGGGGAGGGAGGAAGGGAGGCAAATACATTTACTGTAATGAACACCACTGACATGCAAAATGAATGACCTATTAATTATTGCCATTTATTCTAAAGCAGTCTGTCGCTAGCCAAATCAGTCTGGTTGATGTACAGTGACAGATTCTGTTCCAAAGAACCAACAGTCTTGGTGTCAGACAAGATATAGCTGAAGGAGGGAAGCAAGTAAGTGGGTGTGAGAGAAGGAAAACATGTCATCAAGCTTTCTTATTGACTGCTTGCGTGAAGCATGTTTTCCAGGTTTACTTTAAAAATAGTCTGTGTGCCTATGTCTGGAGAGACATACACTCAGACCCCCCCTCCTCCCAAATTCTACACTACTTTGGGCTTCCCCCCTTCCCCTTTCACTTGCACTGAGCTGGGACTATAGCTCAATACATGAAAAGGGCAGCACAGGCCTTGAAATAAAATAACAGGTCTGGTGAGCTGTGCTGGTTACTGAGTTGAAATACAAGCCATTGCAGATTGTTGGAAGCAGTTGTCCTTTGAAGTCACTTGATATTATTGCTCCTGAGCTGGCATACAAAGTTTAAAGAAATGAGCATCGCAAAGTGCAGGGAGTCTACACAGATGTTGCTTCTTTTATACAAACTCACATTGCTATATGAACTTGGAAGCTTAACAGAAAGGGAAAAGTTAATAAACACAAAGCAAAATTGGGCTCTGTATGCAAATCAGCCAAATATCTTCAAGCAGAATTGTCAAATAGTATTTTAAAAAATACTGCTTGCATAATTTAACACATTGTTGGTGTAAATGCATCAGAGCAGAAACTTCTATGCAGGGTGGATTGTCACACCCTTTCACACGCTGAATAACACTACTGAGTTGGCCATTGATTTCTTAGAGTGTACAGTACAAACTCTACCAGGGCATTAGCATACATCCTTAAAAATACAACTTCTGCAAGGCTTTGCACACTACCTACATATTAGTTTGTTTACATTTTAAGCTTTAATCGGAAAGTTTTATTAAAATCCCCTTCCCTTAGTTTTGAAAGTGTTCCAGAAACTCACTCATATTCCATGAAAAACCAGTTTCCTTCCCAATAACTTTTTTCCTCCTTCCTACCCACCTCCTCTACTCATCAGCATCCACTCTGACTCTCATGAATAGTCTTGTTCAAATTGGTGGGACTCCATGGATTCAGTTTCAGGATCCTACTCAGTAAGAAATCTGAAGAAAGCATGTTTCTCTCTATATCTTGGATCTTGGCAAAAACTCATTATTTGTGTAGTACATGGCAATCTCAGCAGTACTTCTGTAGTTCTTTATGTAATAACATGTCATATGGATTAAGGACACACTCTCACCAGCTGTTTTATGCCTCTGTTGCTCAACTCCCTTTTTGCATGCTTTTTTTTTTTTTTTTTTTTTTTTTTTTTTTTTTTTTTTTTTTTTTTTTTTTTTTAATAAACATGTTTCCAAGTTACCTTCTGAATTTTCCCCTTCTCCTGATTTGGGGCACGTACTGCTCACATTGGGAGGGAGCACATCCCCACAGATGATATTCTGGGGGGAATGTTACTTGTGGAACATTGGGAAAGGGAGATATGGTTTCTATTCCTGGTTTGAAGAATAACTTGAGTAATGAGTGGTATCTCATTTCCCTTGGAGCGTAAGCTTTTGATGAAGATATTTACTGTGTGATTGTATACCATCTGGCAGAAGGAGGCTTAATCTACTCGAGGCCTTCTAGGTACGGCTATGATGAAAACATTAAACAATTTCACTCATCTGTGCCTCAGTTCCCTTAATGTTGAAGTGCGTGTTCTTCCCTTTTCTAAATGGTTTCAAATCATCTTTCCCATTTAATAGCTCAGTGAAACCCCTACAGAGTGATTTCAGAACACAATCCTCCTAGGTCAGTCTTGGGATTTTATAGATTTTACTGGGGAGGAAAAAACAAAGCAAAACCCAACAAAAAACCAACCCTGTGACTCATAGAAAGAGCTCTCACATATCTGAAACATACTATCATCAGCATACTAGCACTGCACTTCACATGGCTCAATTATGGAATTATTTAGTCTATTATCTCAAAAAGAAATACTTTTCATCAGTCAAATTGTGCTCCTAAGCAGGTCTTTGAAAAACGTGTTAAAAGCCTTTAGGAAAAATATTTAATCCCTGTTCCAATTTAATGTAATCTCCTTGTTTTAATCTCTTACAGTGTAATTTTTGTTTTTTTTTTACAGGTAATCAGGCTATTAGTTTATGTGTTTAATTATCGGTGTAGCCTAATAGTTGGGTAGGGTTTTTTTCCCCTGCCTTCCACTGAATCTCCACTTGATAGACATATTTTAAGAACAGACAAAAAGTGAGTTTGAAAATTAGAGAGACATGGATCACCTTTTGAAAACGTTGGTGCCTGTTCTTCCTACCCCTAGTACCGAAGCAAATTATTTGCTTTCAACTGCAGACTTCTAGCTTTTTAGTGTTTCCCTTTCTCTCACAGTTGCTCTTCACCTTTTCACAGTAAGGTCTCTCCATAATGCTACTACAGGTTTCCTTTTTGGAGTGACCGGATGACTGATGAATCACCAGTAGGTTAGAAGCTTAAAGCCAGGATTATCATATTTTGCTATAATCCTGTCCCTGCACATTTTCTGCACATCTCTTACTTTTCCTGCTTGGTCTCACAATAAAAAAAAAAAAGCATCACTCTGACTAGAAAATAGAGGGTCAGGCACTCCAATTTTGCTATCCTTCAAAGGAAGATATAGCACACACAGCTCCAGGTGTCCTGGATCTGTAACACAGAGAACGGTACATCCAATGTACCATCCAATGTACCAATCCATACAAGAGAGCTGATGAGAAATGTCTTTCCTAGGCTAATTGAGGAAGAGGCAAATTAAAGCTAGCATACTGTAAATTGCTTATTCTTAGCCCTGATACAGGTAACTGATGTTCTTCAGCAGATGATTCCAGTGTGAAACTGAATAACCTGATCATCTGATTATCTTGAATTAATTTTTACATACTTACTGACTTCAGGGTATGGATTTTGAAAAACAGTATCCCCTGCTCCTTACCTGTCAGGTGCACAGTTAGGTAAGAAAACAGCATTCTGGCTTAGAGGGATTTATAAACTAGTCAGGGTAGTAATGAGCAGGGATCCTGCTGCTTTCTGGTCTGGTGGGAATGGAAAACTTTCCTGCCTCTGCGCTGCCAAAATGAGTTGGGGACGGACAGGGACAGGAGTGTCAAGAACGAAGCAGTGTCCCAAGAGAACACCACTGAGCCCAAGAAACACAAAGTGGAGAGGAGATAGCTGAAGGGAATGAACAAGGAAGGACAAAAATCAGCAAGAAGCGGGGACAATAGAGAAGCAATACACTCCATTCCTAGAACACTAAGCCTTAGCAGCCATTTTACGATCCTGGATCTTGTCATCGTGCTCCAAGTGTTTACCTCCATGATTTGCCAAAAACAGTGGCACAAAGTAAACAGGGTATTTAGCTTAATTTAACAGGCAAGTTTAAGGTAAAAGCAAATCCAGACCTATTACTCCAGTTTACACAAGCCAGCTTGCAAAGCATGTGCAATGGCATTTCTATATGTTTTGCAAACTAGTGTGTGTAAAACTGACCAACGGAGCCAGATTTAACTTTCAGTTGTTTAAAGTCTCTTGCCATGTGTCATTGAAGTGATTCACATATGGATCACTTAATCTAGTTAATGAACACAATTACCATGTTTCAACAATATTAATTGGACCTGTACTTATAGTCCTTTCCACATTTCACCTTCACAACCACCTCCCTAATTACCAACTCCTATGGCTTTAGTATGCCTAAAGGAATAGTTTAGCTTTATAGAACATATATTTAATTATTAACTTCTCTCTCATTTTCCCTCCCTCCAATATTTTCCCCACAGAATCTCCAATCCTTTTTCTTTTCCTCCAGTCATTAGCAATTGGGCTTCATCTTAGCAAATAACAAGGGTGAGAGATACTTGCCTGTTCAGAAATTGTTTGCCACACACTTCCAACTCAAGGCTTAGAACTGCTATATCACAGTCATTCCAGCCGAGTTCCTTTCATACCAGTATTCTGGGATTGCTTTTGCTTAAAAAACCTGAAGAATGGACACTTTCCAACTTCAAAGTTGCATAACCAGACAACCAACTTATGTGAAAGGACAGAAGCTGCCCTGTTCTGCCTGGGATGTCCCCGTTTACATGCAGATTCTGACGAGTTAGAAACCCTGAAGATGTACCCAGTTAACCCAGTGATTAACTTGTACAACACCGTCAGCTAGAACTAAGAAGTGTCATTCTTATTAGCGTTTGTATGGCAATTGGACCACACAAGATAGAAAGTTGTTAAACTCTGTATGTTTAAAAGACACAGGACAAGGCAGCCCTTGCTCTGATGAGATGACAGTACAGACAGACAACCCAGACAGAGTTGACGGGTGTAGGAGCTGCAGTGACCTGAACTGGGTGAGCAGCAGGTTAGTAACCAAGATGGGAACAGAAGCCAACTCTTCCAATTCCCAATCTGTTTTCCTCTCTGCCAGACCCACGCTTCCAGCCTGTGATGTGGTAACGACAAAAGACAAGGCATAAATTTGTCTCCACCCCTTACAGCCACAGGAGCCATATACCAGGTAACTTGTGGAGACTTACTCAAGCTATTGAAGAAATAGAGGAGGTCAACAAGTATTAGTATAGCATTGTACTAGACTACTACATTTCCTAACCACGTTTCTTAAGCCTATAATTTTTGTAGTCTGACAATTTATGGTTTAAGGAAGATTTTTGACTCATTTACATGTTAGTGGCATAAATAGGTGCTATTTCTATAGTTGTGTTTTATTCTCCATCTCCTGGATATCTGTATTTCTTTCCACAACAAGAAGAAACACGAATACTATGAAGATCTGTCCATAAATAAATTTTCCAACTAAATTTTTTCAATATTGTTAGCAATATATACTTAAAAATTTATAGTTTTGGGGCTCTATTAAAAAAAAAAAAAGATGCTTGTGTTTCACTTAGGGCCTCAGTTCTATTATTCATCTTTTTCCCCATCTACTACTGTTACATATTTGTGGTATATGCTACTCAAAATCATGAGTCTGGAGAGTTCTGAGATTTGTTGATCATGGAAGTCCAAACTTTGTCATTAGTTCAAGTGACACTAAGACAGTTTCAGTAGCACTATGGAAACACAAACAAAATTTTGGCCTAACATTTGAGATATCCGTCACAGGATATCAGAAATCGGGATACTCACATTGTTTATCAAAACAGCCAAATCAGTGCGCAAGATTTGTACGGTGCACATGCCCCAACAAAAAGCAAGTTCATTTTCACATGATGTACAGTGGAGAACAGAGTTGGTTGGGAATGGTCAGACAAGGCTGTTGTATTTTAATTTGCTCATCCAGCAAAAGCAAAACACCTTATGAAGACTGACTCTGCCAAAGGTGGTTCACCCAGTGGGCAGGTATCACTGTGAAGCTTGCCTGGCTTCCTCTCGTGAGCTCTCTGGCTATTGCTATTCTGCCTGGGACACGGCTGCCAACATGAACGTTTCTCCTTTTCCACCACCTATAGCTGGCAATTTCAGATGAGGAGGACTATCAGAATCAGTATCAGTGGCTATGGCACCTAAGAGAAGATTTCTTCAGACATACTATTGCCACTATAGCCATTTGAACTAAGCTCAGTCCTGAGGTTCTCAGCTTTACTTAAAAAAAAAAACAGTATTTTTAAGTTACTGAAGCACTGGGCACTCTTATGAAGATCTGCATTGCCACAAAAGGCTTAATTAGACAAATATTCAATACTAAGAAAGATTGCATCTTTCAGTAGAACTCAAAAGGAACAACTCCAAATATTTTCTCATGTATCTTTTGATCTGTCTAGATGAAAGCCATAGTTATTATATAATACAAATTAGCATTATGGCTGGTTCTGTTGTCTAGAAACCCACTGTGATTAGTCCTCTACAAGTTCCAAACTATTTGGTCCCTCACCAAAAGCCTGTATGTAGGAAGGTAGTCATGATACACAGTATGTATTTAACCTGAGAAATTTCCATTTTTATTCACATCTCTAACGCACAAAACAATATCAAAGACAAGAATGGAAAGTACCAAATTTAGTGTCTAAGTCTGCAAATATTTTGCAAACTGAATTACGAGCTTTAACAAGAGTGGGCCCTGAATATCTACTTCCTAGATGGAAAAATGCAAATAATCATAGAATAGTGTGGGTTTTAGAAAGGACCTTTAAATGGTCATCTAGTCCAACCTTCCCTGCAGTGAGCAGGGACATATTCAGTTAAATGGTCATCTAGTCCAACCTTCCCTGCGGTGAGCAGGGACATATTCAACTAGATCAGGTTGCTGTGGAATGGAAGTCATGAGAAAATAGTGCAATTGGAACTTGCTTTCAGCATTTCAGATGGTTTTATATATATTTAGTATATGACATAATGTATGCACTTTCCTGCTCCTTTGTGGTTTGGATTGTGTCTCCTGTTACAGCAGTCAGAGACACTAGCTAAAACGGATTAGTCTTGCAAAATCTTTCTTAAAAACTAACTGTAAGTACAATAAATGTATTTAAATGTTAACTGAACATGATGATTAACTATACATATTAATCATGATGTAGTCAATTATTGAACAAAGTAACTAAAATCCTGCTCAGTCATGAGAAGATGAGATCACATAATGAAAAAAAGGCCTCATGTCTATCCTTTGATTTAAAGCTGACAGGTAGTCAAGACTTCTCTAGGAGAAATTCTTTGCATATTAACGCACACTTCAAATTGAAGAAAGAGGCTTTAAAAGTACCTCAAAGTGTCAGCAGATTTGTCCAATAGCATAACATTCGCAAAAATTCAGAACTCGTGTTCATAAGCAGTTAAACACAAGATGACTAAGGTTGATTTAATTTTTCTTCCTGATCCCATATTTCAATTATGAATATAATTTAGACATCAGTAGATTAAAAGCATGCCAATGAAGGACAAGTACAAATTCAAATTACTAAGGAGAAAAATTAAGTTAATTTCAGTGTGGAATGTTTGTAAGCAGCGTGTAATCAGTCTTCAGTTTAAATGACTCTTAATTAAATAATCTATTATTATGTTCACTGGCAAATCGAGCCTAAACATGTACAAGTGCAAAAGCTAAAAGATCCAACTACGTTCAGCATTCTAATATAAAGAGCTTTTAGTACATTAACATTGGCCAAAAACGCATTTTCAGCTGTGTGGGTTTTTTTTTTGTTTTGGTTTTGGTTTTTTAAATCCTTAAGGGTATGAAATGCAGCTGAACAATCCATTGTATATTTCACTAGGAGTAGTAAGGGTCAAATTCCAGGCCAAGGTACAAACGTTAAAATTTCCGTGACATTCATGAGTGTCATACATTCACGTCTGAATGGAGTCTATCCACAAAGAAATATAAGCCTACAAGGAGACATTCTCCAATGCCGTTTGAGAAGTCTGTTGCTCACTTGTCACTTGGGCACACCCAGGCCTAATTTTCTTTTCAGCAAATAGCATTACCCTCTATACCCCCCACTCTGAAGCAATTACTCATTTCAAAAAATAATAGAACAGTAGTCCCCAAGCGACTGCATTCAAACATCTTTCTTGATGCTAAGCAAACATCACGCCATTTGGAGTATCATGCCTAAGCTTGGCCCTGTTTCTGAAAAAGGATTAGCACAAGCCAACCAGTCTGGCAGGACTGACAGTCATTGACTTCAAATCAAACATCATCTCCACCCCAGAGTATGCCTGCAGGGGCTTCCTTTGCAAGATTGGCTGAGGGGAGAGAGGGCGTGGATAAGACACCAAAAGCCACCTCTCAGCTTAGGAACCCAAGTCCCACTTTCAGAAGAGGCACAAGTTTAAGTGTCTTGGACTACCAGTGAGACCTGTCTTCCAAAAGGTTGTCGCTTTTGAAAATCACATGTGAAAACAGTCCAAAATAATTTAGATTCTTTCTAAAAATTATAGTTGTGCTACATAATTCAAACATTATGGCTTTGATACTTAAAGCTGTAAATTAATAAGAAGGGAAGCATATTGTTTTAGACCAAGAGAAATACTTTGCATTAAGTATTTTTGCAGTTTCATACATTGAAACCTGTCTGGAGTTACCACTTGTGACTTTCTCTCAATTTTGAAGAATTGTGTCCAGTTCTTATTACAATACAGACTGAGGACAAATATGGAAATATTTAAGATCTTTCCTAAGTCCGCCTTTTCTGGGTCATAGTAATATACGGGTAGGAAGTGAATTAAGTCAGCACTGTCCCACTGAACTGTTTTGTAAAAGCTCATGTTTCTAACACTGTAGTATTCTCCTTGCTGAGCATATGCATCTCAGTGCCAGATTTAACCAGGTCCACAGAGCAACTGTGCAAGATAAACACAAAGATTTAGTGAGAAAGCCTAGGTTTCCACAAATCCAGCTGCCTGACTTGGTTGATGCTCAGCTGATGTTAAATTTGCAGAGTAGAAACAAACCCAAACCTGCAATTGTCCCAGCTCCTGACTTCTTTCTAAGAAGTGCTCACACATCCAATTTACTTTCACAGAATAAAACCCAGGTCAAGAGCTGCCATGACTAAAGGCATAAGCTTAGCTCTACTACTCCACCAGGATGCTAGGAATGAGACATACCCAAAGGTAGCTGGAAGAACCAACACTGCATGTGAACGCTCAATCCCTGGTTCCCTAGCTTTGGAAACCTATCAATGCCTTTAATCAAAGCAAAAGCCTCAGCACTGCAATCTCGAATTCAGGATTGCAAGGGCTTTAACCTTCTCTAATTAACATTACAGAACATTGGCGCTGATAACAGAATTGCTTTGGCACCTTGAACAAGTGAGAACACTGACAGACTCCCACAACAGCCCGACTTTGCTGACAGATAGAGGCAGAGCACCCAAGCAGGGCTACTGCCTGAGTTTAGATGATCCTGACACCTGCAGATCCACTGTGAGCGGACCCAAGAGCACCGATTCAACAGGCTAACGGAGGTTGTTGTTCTGCTGTCCAGCCTGGTCTTCTCCTACTGACATCAAGTCATGAAGTACGGTGCACTGAATAAAAATAATATATCAGTAACTGTGATATAAGCTAGACCAAACTCATATCTGAGGTTCATACTTCAAATACTGGCCAAGGGTGTGAATACTTATTACATATTTATTATTTTTTGCCTTAAAGATCATTGAGTTCCAACCCCCCTGCCCTGGGCAGGGACACCTCCCACTAGACCAGGTTGCTCAAAGCCCCATCCAGCCTGGCCTTGAACCCCTCCAGGGATGGGGCAGCCACAGCTTCTCTGGGTGACCTGTTCCAGTGTCTCACCACCCTCACAGGAAAGAATTTCTTCCTAATATCTAACCTAAATCTGCCCTCTTTCAGTTCAAAACCATTACCCCTTGTCCTGTCACTACACTCCCTGACAAAGAGTCCCTCCCCATCTCTCCTGTAGGCTCCCTTCAGGTCCTGGAAGGCTGCTATAAGGTCCCCCAAGAGCTTTCTCTTCTCCAGGCTGAACAACCCCAGCTCTCTCAGCCTGTCCTCACAGGTGAGGTGCTCCAGCCCTCTGATCATCTTCCTGGCCCTCTGCTGGACTCATTCCAACAGAACCATGTCCTTCTTGTGTTGAGGACTCCAGAGCTGGACACAGTACTGCAGACAGGGTCTAAAGGGAGCAAAGGGGCAGAATCACCTCCCTCGACCTGCTGGCCACGCGTCTTTTGATGCAGCCCAGGATGCGGTTGGCTTTCTGGGCTGCCAGCACACATTGCCAGCTCATGTTGAGCTTCTCATCCACCAACATCCCCAAGTCCTTCTCCTCAGGGCTGCTCTCCAGCCATTCTCTGTCCAAGCTGTATTTGTGCCTGGGGTTGCCATGACCCAGGTGCAGGACCTTGCACTTGGCTTGGTTGAAATTCATGAGGTTCACACGGGCACACTTCTCAAGCCTGTCCATGTCCCTCTGGATGGCATCCCTTCCCTCTAGCATGTCAACCGCACCACATAGCTTGGTGTTGTTGGCAAACTTGCTCAGGGTGCACTCAATCCCACTGTCCATGTCTCCCATAATTCCATTGACTTCAAGGGGTTTAATATTCATGACTGTGAGAAAAGATGCATCCACACAGAGTGAACCTGAACAGTAATCTGACCTTGTAGAATCATGTTACATAGTATACTATTTTATCTTCTGTTGTCATTCTTGTCCTGACTTTACTACACTGCATAAAAGTGGGAAGGAGAGATGCACATGCCAGTCCCCAATATGTGTTACGTTGATAGTTTTTGAGAACCTTATGGAACAAAATTGCATGAAAACATATGTTTACAGAAAGCCTTAACATTAATCTTGTGCTGGTAAAGCAATAAAGAGGGAAAAAATCCACTTATACACAAAAGCAAGGCATTGATATAAATCTCCTCCCCCCTGCTTTTTTTTTTCCCCCTGTCATTTGACAAAGGGAAGAGAAGAATCTTAGTCATCACTGTTGGGTGGACTTCTAGCCAAAACCAATTGCTAGAATCATCAAAAAACCCCTCTTAGCCCAATAAATATTTCACAGAAGAAAAAACTGCCAAAAGTTTATGTCAGCAAAAGGCAAGACCATATCACCACATACTCATTTACAAAAGTCTAGTCAATTTTGTATATACAGAAAACTCAGACATCCTCATCTTCAGTATGACCTGCAAACATTTATAGCCTGAAAACAAACATTCAGGGAGTGTCCAGACTAGCCTTTCTAAACAGCAAACAATTAACTCAAGGTGAAACTATACTGCAGACATGCCCAAATCCAGACTATGTTTCATCCCCTCTGGCTGAGAGAACTGAGAGGACATGAGCAGAGAAATACTTTTTTTCTGGGAAGCAAGAAGCAGCCCCATCGCTCTGAAGAAAAGCCATGAGGGAAGAAATGGGTTTGAAGAGCAACAAGAAGTAGCCAACAGCTCACTGGGCACTTACTACTCTCTTCCTATGCAACTGCAAGAAAGTATTCAAGGAAAGAGATGTGGAAAAGGAACAGTACAGAGTGGGATTTGCAGCTGGGTTTCAAAATATTCCTTCCTTACTAGGCGCCTCATCAGCTAATCGTTCCAGTGCTTGAAAAAAAGTCCTGGCTTTCCTGACAAAAGAGAACTACTGCTAACTAGCATCCAACACAGCTTGCCCAAAGACTTTACCTCCCCTCCCAGCACAGAGCAGCCGAAGGGGCCAACCGTTTCATCATGAGTGTGTTACAATGACAGCTACCCTCCTCCTCATCTTGCTTCAGTAGGGAAGCCATAGCAAGACATAGAGGAGCTGCAGTGCCTTGGCAAGGGCCCTTATTAGGCAAACAAAATATATTAATCATTTATATAAATCATCCACTGTGTTGCAGGCAATTTTGACATGTTTTAGGAGTCGTGAGAATTGCTACAAGATATAATCTATACTTAACAACTCAATCTGCTCATCCAGTATCCATGCCAGCAGTGATAACATCTGCTGTCTTCATGTGGCTGCATCTTCTCTACACAACTGCGTTCATCTGCATTCTCTCCCTGCTACTTATATTCACATTCTCTCTTTGCCCTCTGCTTTTTCAGACCTTAGTACGAGCCACTAGTCCTCTCAGTACACCTCTTGCTCAACTCCAGTGGGTGCCAGTGACCTTGGGGTACTGGGAGCAGAGGGAAGGAGGCCGGCAGGCAGCTCCTGGGGGAAGGTGAGCAGTAGGAGGGGGAACTCCTCACACCAAAACACCATGGTTCTTCAGTAATTCGAGGCCTTGGAACAGCACAGTGCAACAGTACAAGCCCTACAGTAATAACTGAGCTCAGTATTTCTTCTTCTGAATAGAAATGTTCCCTAGGAGATTACACATTTATAGGAGTGTGTTAATTATTCATTCAGATGCTTTTTAGCTCCACTTTGTTGCTGTTAAACCAGGAACAGAACCACGTAACTTAGCAATTTACCAGACACTTAATTGAGCTACAGACCTGGAGTAGTGCTGTCTCCAACTTAGTCTCACAACTTCATTCCTACAAGGGTTGAGAAAGAAACCACAGGAAACTACACGGATGATATATTATGTCTTGGTGAGCATTTCTCAAATACACCACCTTGGGAAACGCAAAGTTTAGGAGTATTACTGAATCTTCTAATGATTCCAGATGTTCAGATTATGGTATTAGCCAAAAAATATTTTTTCCCCTCCTGTACTGTAAAATTATGAACCTTTCTTTCATATTATGAAGAATGGTGGGTTACTGTAACACATGATACAAAGGTGGCAACTCTTAGAGCAATAATGAAGATTGACCTAAAAATAGAAAGTGCTGTTACTGGCACTACTCCAAATCAATCTCTAAGATACATCCATGGTAGAATTTATGGTCCATAAAACCAATCTATAATTCTAACTTGGGTCAATTTCAACACAGTATCTTAAAATTAAATATTTATGTAGCTTAAACAAGAGGGGCTAGTGGCCGGATATATCCTGAGCTCTGAAACTGGCTTCCTTCCTTCACCTAACACAGCTTGAATTAGTATCTTTGGTGTGCGCTATTTTGCAACCCATGAAAAGCAGAGAGTTGAAAAAATAGGTGTATGTGCAAACCAGCTCTATGGGTTACAATATCTTCACGTTAGTCTAGCATAATATATTCTTAGCAATTAATTCCAAGGAATCTTTCTATCCCTTTTTCACACTTTAGAGTATCAATAAACTCAGCTCTAAGGAAAAAGTAAGGAGAAACTTCTCCCTTCCCTACATAGTCTTCTACAAAAACAAGCCCTGCCTTTCCCCTCCCTGACCATACTAAGACGACCAGTCTTTGGCCATTAGGTGAGATGTTCGTGACAGTAAGTTTACATACTAGCTACTTTAGTTGCTCTACACCAGACAGGCTTTGATCTTATGATCAAAACGTATTTTCATTTTGAACATTTGCATCCATACTACACATGTAGGAGCTCTAGTCATGAAAACAGGCTGTGCTCGTAGGACTATGCAAAACATCACCGAGTTTTATACAGAAGTAACAGCAAGAAGAGCTCAAGAAGGCATAACAACTCCTTTTATTAAGGAATTTATTGTGTTACTCTGCAGGCCCACAACCTTGGGGAAGACTGGGATACACGCTCACAGGCTCAGTAGTGAATTAGATGCAACTTGTATGAAAAATATGTGGCTCTTGCCAATACAAATCAGACAGACTATTTCACAATTAACTGCTAACTTCTGATTTTAAGAGGATGGTTGTAAAGGAACAAAAGACCTTTCCTTAATTATGTATTACTTTTGTATATTTAATTCTTTCAATACCAACAAAAATAGAACTTTGCTAGGGTACCATTAAGGTCAGATGTCCTAACTACTTACTAAAAGCAATGAAGTGTATTTCCTTTATTTCTTAAAAAGCTGCAATTTGAAATTTCTCAGGACATAGGAAAGTTCAAATAATTTACTGTTTGTGTAGCATTCTTAGATCTCCAGATGAAAAGCTTAAGAAGTGTATAATATCAACCAGAAGAGTTGTAACATTGTGTATAAATGCCAAGTTAAATGTCATACTTTAGCAAATTGTAATGGCATCAATTTTTATTCAGTGTCCCATCCAAAGCATTTGGTATTAAGACCTATGCTAACTTTGTGATCAGAATAAAGTTCTACATGCCTTTTCCTTCTCATACTGGTATTAATTAGCCACAGATTGTAGGGTTCCACTAGAAAAGTAAGGAACACACAGTAATCAGAGACACCTATATGTGTATAAATATGCCAAAAGTCAGAAGGCTTGCATAGAAGCTTCCCAACAAATGTTTAATCTTCTGAAACTTGGGTGGGGGGGACGGACAGGGAAATGCATCGGGACACAGTTCAATCAGTTTCACATCCTTTTTAATGCAAAAAAGATGCTTAAAGGATCTTGTCCAATATTGTGCTGCTAGTAAACAGGTTTGTTTCTTTTTTTCCAAAGCGTATGTGCCAAGCTGCTATGACACATCTCCTCATGGAGGCCTTTAACCTCAGGCTGGCAGCCTGCTCGCTCAGGCCAACTTTAACCACCACCTCCATGACAGTGGGATGTGGTCAGCCTACAAAAACAAAGGGGTGCAGAAGGCAGCTGCTGGTACTCGCTGAATGCACAGGAGAAGGGAAAGGTCAGGGAGCTTTTGCAAGGACCTTGGGTGGGCACAGCTTCAGCAGGAAGGGTTGAGGTAACTGCCACCCAAGGGCGGTCCATAGCACAAAGATTAAGGAGCTCCAAAAGGAGGTGGGAGCAAGTGGGTTTGGATCCCCTTAGGCAAAGGAGGTACCAAAACCTGGGTAACCTGCTTTCTGGATGAGACTTCAAAGCTGGGACTACTCCTCCTCTCCCACTCACACGCCCTGAGGTGTGGTTTTACACACACCCCTCGTGCAGCGCTTCCTAATGGCGTTCTGGAGGGCTGCACACTCCGACTTATGGGTGGGATGGCTTCTTGGGAAGAGCTGCAGGTCCCCTCACACACTCCACTCCCCATCAGGAGCTGCCCTTGGGATTCCCAACTCACCTCAGGGGCCCTTTCCTCCTGCCTCAGTTCCCCTCCATTCAAAGGAAACAGCACTTCACTAACTCACTGAGGTTTTCTGAAGATAAAATACATTAGAACTAAGCTGTCAGAGCACGAAACAGATAGTATTTTTAAGACTAATAGATCGAAAGACAAAAGAGCCCCAAATGCCTAATATGCCACCTCTGAAGCACGTTCTGGCTCTGAGCAGAGGTGCCAGAAGAGGTTTGCCCACATGCTAAAGAAGCCTTGGAGCTCTGCTCCTCCGAGGGCCCTGAGCCCACAGAGTTAATTGCATTAAGTCTCATATAGGTCCTGTAGGGGGAAAAGAAAAGCATCTCTCAGGTTACTTAGAGGTTGCTGGGAGCACCTCTGAGGGCACTGAATTGCACAGGCTGATTATTCTCTGTGCCAATAAGCTTTACTGAATGTAAAATTAAGACAGCTAATTAGTGCAAATTCAGTGTTACATTAGCCATAATCTATTTAAGCGATACAACTGCAATGAGGAACCTCACAGACTGCTCAGGACAAGAAAATGTTCTGCTTAAAACAAAAAAGCTTTCATTTAGATATATTGAATTTCTTTTCTCCGGTTTGGTTTGGTTTGAAAAATTCTGGTGAAGGATTAAGTGCCAGTAATGGAGTCAGTTCTCATCCTTCAGCTCTGCTTAACAACCATAATAAAAAATATGTATTTTGAGGTGTTATTAATTTTTAACTTTTTAAGCTTTTGAAAACTCCAGAAATATATTTCACTTGCTGAACTTTTTAGTTTAGTAACATAATGAAATCTACATAACTGCTCTAGTATTTATTGGTACTAATCTGTTCCCACTGAAGCCAACAGCAAAAAAAAAAGTCATTGTTTTTCGTGAGTACAGGTTCAGGCCCATAAGAATGCAAAAGGATACTCCTCAAAAAATAATCCCATTTTGAGTAAGATAAATCTCATTCTCAATATAACCCAATTTCTTGGGGGGTCTTTCCTGTCAAGGATTTGTGTTCTAGAAATTAGAAGGGGCTTTTAAAATACTTTTTAGTACTTTTTTTTTTTTTTAATGCTCAGAAGCAACTATGTTAACAGGCTCAAAAGATTTATTAGTCAGTCTTACAATGACATGGTCAGTAGATGAACTCTCTAGCAAGCTTCTTTCTTGCTATACTCAAAAGATTAGTAACAAAGGAGAAAACAGAAAATCAGAATTGCAAGAGCTTAGAGTGTTCTACCAGTTGACAAAAGAAAGAGGATCAATCCCTTTGCTCCCACCCAGGGAACAGATATTTCATTGTTCCTCTGTTTGGTGACTGTCCACAACTTGTCTGAATACCTTTCATTTGGTAATGGCAGGGAACTGTAATCTTACCATCTGACATGGCAGAAGGACAAGATGAGTCTGAATAGAGGAGCAGTGGAAAGGATTTTAAACAGACAACCATCCTTTCAACTACTACAGTAAAATAGGTACAGAGACACAGAAATGTCTTGCACAGGACACTAAGTTGACATTCAATTCCTAGAACAATCCGCACAATAAAGGGGCAGTATAATGAAGATCAACTTCCAGTAGTTAGCATTCAAAAGCAGAGGAGTTCAGCCCTGCTTGAAAAAATTACTGCGAGAAGAGATCTGAAGCATTAACAGACAATTCCTCCTCCCCCCCGCCTCCATTTGAAAAGCTTACAAAGCTAGGAGCATGAAATAACTCTCTCATCTAGAAATCAATGTTTTCTCAAAGTGTTCTTGATTTTATCTTGTTTTCAAACTGCTTTAATATAATTGTATCATTAAGTGTTAACTACAAAGCATTTTAGATACTACACATCCAGATTTAACATACCTACTTTACCAAAACACTGAAGATTGTACGCGAGGGTTTCCAAAATATAAATCAAATCTTTCAAAACACTCTTAAGTGCCCAGCTCCCTTTCAGAAGGGGAGAAGAAAACACATCCACATACAGACGCACAGCAGCCTGTGTGCACAGAGACATCCATGCTCCCCGTTGCGCAACTCAGTGTTTTTGCAAGCCTTGCCATATAAACACCACAAAACCAAAATGTCAGGGGGAAAAGGTGCATGATATCCTGAAGGGACAAGAGCAAAGCATCTGCGTATAAGGTCTTCGCTGAACCTGAAGGATATATTTTTTTGCATTTACATCATTGTCACAAAAATGCTTATTTGTAATGCTTCAGAAGTCATTGACACAAACACACTGGTGTGCAGTATTCTAAGTCCATTCACATCAGATCACTTTCAAACAACATCTCCTGCCTATAAACATATTTCTTATCTATTTAAGTTTCTTGCAGGGAAAAGATAAACCTTGCAAGAAGTAGCAAAGGATGCAAGAAGTTAATGCAATCCAATCATTATATAGTTTCTTGAATGAACAGGGAGTTGTCAATAGGGAGAACAGAATGAAGAAGAGAGATGAGTGTCTGCTGAGATAATTTAAGACCAGCAGACAGTGTCCCAGATTCTTTGCTGGATCCATAGGTTTTTCCTCATTACTCAGTCTTTCTATAGTTATAGAAAAGCAACAACAGAAGTTTCTCTTTTGGACTGAATGAATTCCTTCACACCCAAGAATTGAATATCGTCCCACAAAATGATTTCCAGGCCAGTTAAAAAACCCCTTTCTTCTAGGTGTTTACATTCGCAGCACTTACAAGTATGTGAAATCAATGTTCTCCCAATTAAAGGGCTCTATATTAAGAAAGAAAACTCCACATCATCACAAAAAGAAAACGAGCGTCACTAAAATAATCTAGGCTTTCTTCTAGAAAAAAAAAAGACTCCAAATAAGCTGATAGTCTGGTACAATAGCACAGTGTTCAAATTATGTGATCAGATGGGAAGAATCAAACAAGTCCCCAACAGTCTAAAGTGGAGAGAGGGAAGAGAAGGTTTCATAATTTAAGAAAAAAAATCAGACACACGGTACACTAAGACCAAGGGGAAAAAAAATAAAAAGCAGCTACTTCTAAGGTGTGTTACTTGTCAGCCCCCCCAAAAGAAGAAATTTAAAAAGCAGCTGACCAGAACCCAGGGAAACATTTTTCAAGAGCATCTTTTTTTTTTTTTTAATGCTCAGAAGCAACTATGTTAACAGGCTCAAAAGATTTATTAGTCAGTCTTACAATGACATGGTCAGTAGATGAACTCTCTAGCAAGCTTCTTTCTTGCTATACTCAAAAGATTAGTAACAAAGGAGAAAACAGAAAATCAGAATTGCAAGAGCTTAGAGTGTTCTACCAGTTGACAAAAGAAAGAGGATCAATCCCTTTGCTCCCACCCAGGGAACAGATATTTCATTGTTCCTCTGTTTGGTGACTGTCCACAACTTGTCTGAATACCTTTCATTTGGTAATGGCAGGGAACTGTAATCTTACCATCTGACATGGCAGAAGGACAAGATGAGTCTGAATAGAGGAGATGCCTTTTCCTTCTCATACTGGTATTAATTAGCCACAGATTGTAGGGTTCCACTAGAAAAGTAAGGAACACACAGTAATCAGAGACACCTATATGTGTATAAATATGCCAAAAGTCAGAAGGCTTGCATAGAAGCTTCCCAACAAATGTTTAATCTTCTGAAACTTGGGTGGGGGGGACGGACAGGGAAATGCATCGGGACACAGTTCAATCAGTTTCACATCCTTTTTAATGCAAAAAAGATGCTTAAAGGATCTTGTCCAATATTGTGCTGCTAGTAGTAAACAGGTTTGTTTCTTTTTTTCCAAAGTGTATGTGCCAAGCTGCTATGACACATCTCCTCATGGAGGCCTTTAACCTCAGGCTGGCAGCCTGCTCGCTCAGGCCAACTTTAACCACCACCTCCATGACAGTGGGATGTGGTCAGCCTACAAAAACAAAGGGGTGCAGAAGGCAGCTGCTGGTACTCGCTGAATGCACAGGAGAAGGGAAAGGTCAGGGAGCTTTTGCAAGGACCTTGGGTGGGCACAGCTTCAGCAGGAAGGGTTGAGGTAACTGCCACCCAAGGGCGGTCCATAGCACAAAGATTAAGGAGCTCCAAAAGGAGGTGGGAGCAAGTGGGTTTGGATCCCCTTAGGCAAAGGAGGTACCAAAACCTGGGTAACCTGCTTTCTGGATGAGACTTCAAAGCTGGGACTACTCCTCCTCTCCCACTCACACGCCCTGAGGTGTGGTTTTACACACACCCCTCGTGCAGCGCTTCCTAATGGCGTTCTGGAGGGCTGCACACTCCGACTTATGGGTGGGATGGCTTCTTGGGAAGAGCTGCAGGTCCCCTCACACACTCCACTCCCCATCAGGAGCTGCCCTTGGGATTCCCAACTCACCTCAGGGGCCCTTTCCTTCTGCCTCAGTTCCCCTCCATTCAAAGGAAACAGCACTTCACTAACTCACTGAGGTTTTCTGAAGATAAAATACATTAGAACTAAGCTGTCAGAGCACGAAACAGATAGTATTTTTAAGACTAATAGATCGAAAGACAAAAGAGCCCCAAATGCCTAATATGCCACCTCTGAAGCACGTTCTGGCTCTGAGCAGAGGTGCCAGAAGAGGTTTGCCCACATGCTAAAGAAGCCTTGGAGCTCTGCTCCTCCGAGGGCCCTGAGCCCACAGAGTTAATTGCATTAAGTCTCATATAGGTCCTGTAGGGGGAAAAGAAAAGCATCTCTCAGGTTACTTAGAGGTTGCTGGGAGCACCTCTGAGGGCACTGAATTGCACAGGCTGATTATTCTCTGTGCCAATAAGCTTTACTGAATGTAAAATTAAGACAGCTAATTAGTGCAAATTCAGTGTTACATTAGCCATAATCTATTTAAGCGATACAACTGCAATGAGGAACCTCACAGACTGCTCAGGACAAGAAAATGTTCTGCTTAAAACAAAAAAGCTTTCATTTAGATATATTGAATTTCTTTTCTCCGGTTTGGTTTGGTTTGAAAAATTCTGGTGAAGGATTAAGTGCCAGTAATGGAGTCAGTTCTCATCCTTCAGCTCTGCTTAACAACCATAATAAAAAATATGTATTTTGAGGTGTTATTAATTTTTAACTTTTTAAGCTTTTGAAAACTCCAGAAATATATTTCACTTGCTGAACTTTTTAGTTTAGTAACATAATGAAATCTACATAACTGCTCTAGTATTTATTGGTACTAATCTGTTCCCACTGAAGCCAACAGCAAAAAAAAAAGTCATTGTTTTTAGTGAGTACAGGTTCAGGCCCATAAGAATGCAAAAGGATACTCCTCAAAAAATAATCCCATTTTGAGTAAGATAAATCTCATTCTCAATATAACCCAATTTCTTGGGGGGTCTTTCCTTTCAAGGATTTGTGTTCTTTTTAATGCTCAGAAGCAACTGTGTTAACAGGCTCAAAAGATTTATTAGTCAGTCTTACAATGACATGGTCAGTAGATGAACTCTCTAGCAAGCTTCTTTCTTGCTATACTCAAAAGATTAGTAACAAAGGAGAAAACAGAAAATCAGAATTGCAAGAGCTTAGAGTGTTCTACCAGTTGACAAAAGAAAGAGGATCAATCCCTTTGCTCCCACCCAGGGAACAGATATTTCATTGTTCCTCTGTTTGGTGACTGTCCACAACTTGTCTGAATACCTTTCATTTGGTAATGGCAGGGAACTGTAATCTTACCATCTGACATGGCAGAAGGACAAGATGAGTCTGAATAGAGGAGCAGCGGAAAGGATTTTCAACAGACAACCATCCTTTCAGCTACTACAATAAAATAGGTACAGAGACACAGAAATGTCTTGCACAGGACACTAAGTTGACATTCAATTCCTAGAACAATCCGTACAATAAAGGGGCAGTATAATGAAGATCAACTTCCAGTAGTTAGCATTCAAAAGCAGAGTAGTTCAGCCCTGCTTGAGAGGATCAATCCCTTTGCTCCCACCCAGGGAACAGATATTTCATTGTTCCTCTGTTTGGTGACTGTCCACAACTTGTCTGAATACCTTTCATTTGGTAATGGCAGGGAACTGTAATCTTACCATCTGACATGGCAGAAGGACAAGATGAGTCTGAATAGAGGAGCAGCGGAAAGGATTTTCAACAGACAACCATCCTTTCAGCTACTACAATAAAATAGGTACAGAGACACAGAAATGTCTTGCACAGGACACTAAGTTGACATTCAATTCCTAGAACAATCCGTACAATAAAGGGGCAGTATAATGAAGATCAACTTCCAGTAGTTAGCATTCAAAAGCAGAGTAGTTCAGCCCTGCTTGAAAAAATTACTGCGAGAAGAGATCTGAAGTGTTGTTAACAGACAATTCCTCCTCCCCCCCACCTCCATTTTAAAAGCTTACAAAATGAAAAAATTACTGCGAGAAGAGATCTGAAGCATTAACAGACAATTCCTCCTCCCCCCCGCCTCCATTTGAAAAGCTTACAAAGCTAGGAGCATGAAATAACTCTCTCATCTAGAAATCAATGTTTTCTCAAAGTGTTCTTGATTTTATCTTGTTTTCAAACTGCTTTAATATAATTGTATCATTAAGCGTTAACTACAAAGCATTTTAGATACTACACATCCAGATTTAACATACCTACTTTACCAAAACACAGAAAATTGTATGCGAGGGTTTCCAAAATATAAATCAAATCTTTCAAAACACTCCTAAGCACCCAGCTCCCTTTCAGAAGGGGAGAAGAATACACATCCACACACAGATGCACAGCAGCCTGTGTGCACAGAGACATCCAACACAGAAATGTCTTGCACAGGACACTAAGTTGACATTCAATTCCTAGAACAATCCGCACAATAAAGGGGCAGTATAATGAAGATCAACTTCCAGTAGTTAGCATTCAAAAGCAGAGGAGTTCAGCCCTGCTTGAAAAAATTACTGCGAGAAGAGATCTGAAGCATTAACAGACAATTCCTCCTCCCCCCCGCCTCCATTTGAAAAGCTTACAAAGCTAGGAGCATGAAATAACTCTCTCATCTAGAAATCAATGTTTTCTCAAAGTGTTCTTGATTTTATCTTGTTTTCAAACTGCTTTAATATAATTGTATCATTAAGTGTTAACTACAAAGCATTTTAGATACTACACATCCAGATTTAACATACCTACTTTACCAAAACACTGAAGATTGTACGCGAGGGTTTCCAAAATATAAATCAAATCTTTCAAAACACTCTTAAGTGCCCAGCTCCCTTTCAGAAGGGGAGAAGAAAACACATCCACATACAGACGCACAGCAGCCTGTGTGCACAGAGACATCCATGCTCCCCGTTGCGCAACTCAGTGTTTTTGCAAGCCTTGCCATATAAACACCACAAAACCAAAATGTCAGGGGGAAAAGGTGCATGATATCCTGAAGGGACAAGAGCAAAGCATCTGCGTATAAGGTCTTCGCTGAACCTGAAGGATATATTTTTTTGCATTTACATCATTGTCACAAAAATGCTTATTTGTAATGCTTCAGAAGTCATGGACACAAACACACTGATGTGCAGTATTCTAAGTCCATTCACATCAGATCACTTTCAAACAACATCTCCTGCTTATAAACATATTTCTCATCTATTTAAGATTCTTGCAGGGAAAAGATAAACTTTGCAAGAAGTAGCAAAGGATGCAAGAAGTTAATGCAATCCAATCATTATATAGTTTCTTGAATGAACAGGGAGTTGTCAATAGGGAGAACAGAATGAAGAAGAGAGATGAGTGTCTGCTGAGATAATTTAAGACCAGCAGACAGTGTCCCAGATTCTTTGCTGGATCCATAGGTTTTTCCTCATTACTCAGTCTTTCTATAGTTATAGAAAAGCAACAACAGAAGTTTCTCTTTTGGATTGAATGAATTCCTTCACACCCAAGAATTGAATATCGTCCCACAAAATGATTTCCAGGCCAGTTAAAAAACCCCTTTCTTCTAGGTGTTTACATTCGCAGCACTTACAAGTATGTGAAATCAATGTTCTCCCAATTAAAGGGCTCTATATTAAGAAAGAAAACTCCACATCATCACAAAAAGAAAACGAGCGTCACTAAAATAATCTAGGCTTTCTTCTAGAAAAAAAAAAGACTCCAAATAAGCTGATAGTCTGGTACAATAGCACAGTGTTCAAATTATGTGATCAGATGGGAAGAATCAAACAAGTCCCCAACAGTCTAAAGTGGAGAGAGGGAAGAGAAGGTTTCATAATTTAAGAAAAAAAATCAGACACACGGTACACTAAGACCAAGGGGAAAAAAAATAAAAAGCAGCTACTTCTAAGGTGTGTTACTTGTCAGCCCCCCCAAAAGAAGAAATTTAAAAAGCAGCTGACCAGAACCCAGGGAAACATTTTTCAAGAGCATCCCCAAGTTTCAGCACAAGACTCCTAAAATCTCCTAAAAAAGATTCATTTATTCAGCGCTGCATAGTCTCTACCCATGGCGTGCCCAGGACACCTGAAGAACATTCAACCCTCTACCCTTCAACTGCAGCATTTTAATGCTACAGCATCCAGCAGAAAGGAAAAAAGCTTCTTTTAAAACTTGAGTGTATGAAAAATGGATATACAGGAATAAATGCTTGTACATCGACGTCAGGCAAAAAAGCGATCAATAACATTTTGGCCTAAAATTTCTGCAGACTCTGGAAATAAGCAGGTGACAAATGACTGTAACTCTAATGAAAGAAACTGGGAAAAACAAAAGGAATGAATAAGAGAGAGAATGCCAAGTTATATGCAAAAGAAACAAAAAGCCTGTTTTACGCAAAACATGAACGCAAATTCTGAAGCATTCATCCTGCTAATCTTGCCAAGTCTGACAAGAATATTCATTTTGAAAAACAAAACAAAAAACCAGCATGACAGTGTCTCAGGGGGTTGGTGGTTTTGTTGTTTAGTTTTGTTTTTTTTTTTATAAGAACTTTCATACTTAAGTGGATGTATAAGAAACCTCTTTATAAAATTATTATTGGGGTAGAAAACAGCTACTTTTAACCCTTTGGACATAGTGAAATGTACAATATTACAGTCCAATGAAAGAGATCTTTGTAAGACCACAATATGTATATTGTTTGACTGCTGCCCTAATTATTATAAAAGATCCACTTTACATAGAGCGCCTCCAGGCATACCAGGGACGTGACACTAGTGGATTTGGTGGTGGTAAGAATCACACAGATAGAGTCTGCTTTAGCTATTCTGTTATGAAAAATGTCCTAAATTCTTGGCTGAGGTCAAATGGAAATAGTGATGGAGATGTCACAGTCAGACATGTCATGAGGATCATGATTGTATGAAATGAAGTAGGAAATAATTTAATTAGGTCACGACTCACATTAATTGCTGTGAGATGTTTTCACAGATGGGTCCCAAGCATTTTGCTTAAATACTCAAAGAACAAATATTTTCTATAGATATTGATATTTGTTGCATTTCAACAACTGTAAAGATGATTGATGAAAGCTTTCATTTGTGTATTGACTGACTCCTGAGAAATAGTAATAAAATCAGAAATAGTGGCCAATTTTGATATTGTAATCTTACTGGTTCTGTAAGAAATAAACCCTATGAATGTGTAGAAGCATGGAAAAAGGCAATAAGCAAGAACACCAAGATACATGCGCAAACACCTCAAGAACTGAAAATGAGGTAAGAAAGAGTGTTTTCATTCTTATTGTTCTGAATTTTTTCTTCTAAATTTGGCGTCCTCCTAGGTATCACTCACATACAAAGGCAATAGGTGTAATCTAGAAGTCAAAAGCATCACATACAACTGGTAACAAAAACAATCCAGGAAATGCCTGGTTTCTGTGAAATATGAACAGGCTTTTTGGATGCTACCGCTGAATGATTTGTATTATTGGATGATTCTGGTATTTTAATATTGCTCAACAGAGCATTAAATGGCACACAGAAACACAGAGATGCATCAAAAGCTCAGTTTGAAACAGGAAACTTTGAATTTTAGACACTAACGACATTAACTGTCTAATTTATGCATAATTTTTACACATTAAATAACCTTCTTTAGTGTATAGAAGATAAGATAGGAGATAAGCCTGATGTTTGCAGCAACTTCATTAACAGGTTGGGAGTTCATTGGCACAACGAATGGCATTTTAAGTGTAATATTTGCTAAAATTGATATATTTGCTGGTGGCTCAGACTATAAATTGACCACATCATTCACTGCAGTTGGTGCGCAATTGTTTAGCAGATGTACACAAGGGATGGCCACACAAACAGGAGTGAAAGCCCTCCACTGTCGGGCTACCCACCACAAACTGAAAAGAATCAATGGCACTTCTGTTATAGACCAGTGAGGATTTCATAAACAGTAGCATGAACTACTTGTTGACTTTACCTAACAAAGGTCACAACATGTCACAATTGATCATCCACAAGCAAACATTAGTTTTAAAAAATACTTCAGACTCTAATCAGCATTTCTGTAGCAGAATAATACATTCCCTTCACATCTGCAGGTAACTAGGTGGCAAGTATATATATAGACATACTATATATTGTATAATTTGGGGAATCAAGCACTGAAGGGAAGGTGTTGCACATCTTTGCATGCAGATCAATAATGAATTGGCACAGAGATGCTTTTAATTGTAACAAAGGATTACTGGCAGTAGACTTCATAACTTATCAGTGGGAATTAAGAGATGGAAAAAATCTCTGCCACAAATACTTCAAAGTCAGACAGGAAAAAAAAAAGAACTAACATTAAGATAAACCAGTAGGTGTTATCATATTTATCTTTTCCTTCTGTAGTCTATGGAAGACAATGTTTGAAGCTCAATATGCCAGTGTTAAAGTCAGTCATTTTAAATGACACATGATAATGAAGATAAACTGATAAAATTTCATGCAGGTATTTTAAGGCTTACGTATTTTAGAGGGATTTCTTGGTAACACTGCAAAGAGCAGCTACACAGTGTCCTACCTACAGCCCTATCACTGAAGGAAGAGCTATGGAAATGAGCTTCAGAGGAGCAGAATTTTATAATGGAAAGAGTAAATCTGTATTTTTTTTCCCCACAGTGTATCTGCTTTTAACCTGCCTCAGTCCAACATTGCTAACTTGTGAACTGTCACTGTCTATGTTTCCTTGTGGAGGGAGAACAGCAGCAGGTACAGCATCACGAACTGTCACTGTCTATGTTTCCTTGTGGAGGAACAGGTACAGCATCACATGCTCCCCTACTTCATGGAGAAAAAAGCTGACATCAACCACTCAGCCAGCTGGAAGAAAGGGATTAATTTCTGATTTATTCCTTTGTGTGCTCATGTACCTAGAAGAGTTACCTCACAGCAGAACTGTTTGTATTTCAGAATATATTACAGTAGCATCCATAATGTCATGTGGATAAACTGCTCAAATACTGACCTCAGTACATCTTGGGTCCTGTTCACAGTTGAACATCAGATGCATTTCTGCTCAAAGGTCATTGAAATAATGATTAATGCTACCTCTGAATCACAATCACAGCAGATTCTGCTAGCATCACACACTTCCTCCCTTTTTTGTTACTGGAAGGAGTTGGACAGGGGGGTATCTAGCATTATTTTTGATAGTCCTTTGCCCAGTATCTCATGCTGCACTGACTGCAGATGCTTCAGAAGGAACAGATACTATTTACCTCTTGAGGAGACAGCAACTACCTGAAATCCAGCTGAAGAACTGGAAGAGACCAAAAATGGGTTTCCTTTGGTGACTGGTGACCCTGCCCCCTAGATATACTACTTATAATAACTTCTAAGAAGCTGCAAGACAAAACACTCTGAAGGCAGTATGTAGGAGTGAGGATGGGTTAGCTCTTATCATTCTAACAGTACCTGAATACCAGGGTGGTGATGAATTCACAACCTACTTGAAGAGATTGCTTTTAAGATATACATAGTCTCTACCCAACTCTCCTAGTGCAATGAACACCACACAGCTAACAAGCACAGCACCTTTCTATAAAGGAAAAACAAGAAATGCAGGCATATTTGTTTGCTAGTTCCTCCCTGGGTTGCCATAACTATGCAGATTAGTACTGGTAGCAATGTCTTGATGCTACATTGCACTTGTGCTGTCAGGGAATAAAAGCACTCCCGAGCCAAGCTTTACAGTGTGATATTGAACCTAATTTTAAAGAGGCCAGATTTGGAATTACAGTAATAGACAAAGTTTAACAGAAGTGAACTATTTTAAAATTGCCTCATACTTCTTAGAATCTGAAGGACATATTAATTTATTGCATCTGACTGAAAGAGAGGATTGTCTGATTTACAAAGTTTTTCAGGTCATACTCTGTTTTCTCTACTGCAATTAAAAAAAAAATAAAATCAGGAGTGGTGACAGGAGACACATATCACATCTCTAATCAAATAGAACTCACAGCAGAAAGACATCTTAACTTAATTCAAAGACATGAAGAATAGGAATGCTTTGGATGGAGAGGACTTCTCTACTCTGGTAAAAAGAGGTAGAGTTTTCATAGACGCACTCCATAATTATTATTCATGTAAACTGTACACATTAAATGCAGTTATGAATACAAGTTTTTTTCCTTTTTAGAGCTTAGTCCAGGGCTTGTTCATCCATTCTTAGTTTAAAACACACTAAAAAATGGTTATATTATCTTTACTAGAATTAAATCAAAGCACTTAAAACAATCACTATCTATTTACTACTAAGATACATCTTTTTGCATGAAAAAGTTATATAAATAGATTATCTGCACTTGGAGAAGGGTAATTAATAACATATTAAATGTCAAAGACCTCAGTTTGTGGAAAGATATTGAAACAAATCAATGCACTTTAGCTTTGTATGTGAGTAGGAGAATTAAAAATCTATCAAAATTCTACAGTTCTTATGCAGACAAAATTGCCTCCAAAATCTTGAACTGGAAATGCAGGATCTGGCCAGACACGTATTTTCCACAAGTTCATAAAACAATCCTTACATTTATTTTTATGGTGAGAAAGAGTTCAAACTGAAGTTGGTAACTCTTTCCTGAAGTTAATGGTGATTATTTTCCAAGACACAGAAGCAAACAAGGTTAATGAAAATTATGTTCTGAGTCTTCTTACTCATGTTATTTAACATGTTATTCTGTTAATAGAATCAAATCAGAACCTTAGCTGTATAAAAAAAATTTTCAATGTTTTCTAATATCATTAACATGGGTTTATTAAAATGAAAATACTTTAAAGACGCCTCCATTTTCCATACTCTTACTGCTTGCTTTTGTACTTCATTCAGTTTATATGAGAAAAGCATTTTCATTTTCCTGCTCCCATCTACTAGACCAAAGGTACAAAGTACTAGCTTTTATGAGATGTTTTACAGGCACCAAAACTTTTCTGCCTTCATTAGAAGCTTATGAAAAATACTATGAACACTATGTTTAGAGGTGGAAATAATAAATAAACAAACACCACCACCCCCAAATATTCAAAATAACTTCAATTCTAAAGCACAGGCATGTAGATAATTTTTCTAGTATTTTTTTAAGGCAATTAATAGATTCAATGATGCCAAAGCCCAGTTTACAACAGGTAGTGTCCAACACACTCCTGTGTCTGCCATCCTCTCTGCAGATAGGTCTGCAATCAGTTTTTTTCAGAGTGTTAACCTCTGCATGCCCTTGCCTGCTGGGCCTCCCTGGCCTCCCTTGGAGGGTGGCAGCCCAGCCAGTGCTTCCTAACTGAGTGCAGGCACAATGGCAGGAAGGGACGCCTTTCTTCGCCTCTCCTTGAAAAGTTGTGAAGCTACAAAAGATCACTAGAAATGCACTGAGGAGGCTTTCACACATTCTTTTGCATTTTGTTTCCTTAAAAGTCATGTAATAAGATAACAAAGCCTGCGGGGCAGAAGCTTAGTGACATTATTTGGTAAGGGGCCACCTAATGCTTAAATGGAGGGCACAGAGCAACATCCCACTGTGTAACCACCTGCAAAGCCTTCGTATTCTTCTGAATCACAGTTTCTAAGTGTCACATACTTCTGCTTTTAGCATGTTTTAAAACCACAGCAGTTAGTACTTAATAATCCCTCCTCAGTTTACTTCTTTCACTATACATTCAACTAAAAGTACACTTTGAACAGGCATCATTTATTACCCTGTCTCTACTACTTGCAACTCCTTAGGAATTAAGGCATTGAAAGAAGAATTCCTTTCCATAAATGTGCAATGATGACTAGGTAAGTTACACTTCTGTACAAGCAACATCCTCCAACCTTATTCTCAAATCATTAAGAAATACAGCTCAACTGTAATACATGAGCAATAAAAAACACCCACAGACAATCAATCAGGAGAAAAATACAGGCTTTGCTCTTATTCTCCAACTGCTCAGATCTACAATCTTCAAAAGTAATGGAGGAAGACGGAACCTACATTTATAACTAGATCTGTTGAAACAATTCATCCTTAGATTCAACCGCAACGCATTTTTGCTTATTTCCCTTTTAAGGGTGATCTTCACAGCCTTCCAGGTCAATCCAGTCAGACTGAAAGGACTGACAGCTCTTCAAGGCCTCCAACAAAGCAAACTCAGACTGTCAGACTTCAGGGCATTTGTACTGGCTCTTGCAACATCTCCAAGTATTTCTAAGACTCTTGAACAATACCATATACCTCTTCATAAATGGACTTTCAAGCAGCTATTTAAAAGAAAAGTTGTTTTGATTCAGTTTGGTCCTGCTTGCCTGGCTTTCCCAGCAGAAACCAGTCTCATGCCAACAATAATTTATTCCCTTTTCAGAAAGTCAAAATTACTCTGTAGAGGTATGTGTAAAAACCTAGTTTTACTTGGACAGAAAACACCAGCTTCTGGAATACAAATGAAAATAGAGAATGAAAAGAAACTAGGGCCTCTGCCAACTTTTCTCCACAGTCCTCTAGCAGCTTATTTGTTCACAACAATATAGCTCAACATCATCAATTTGATACATCCTTGACTCAAGGAAAAGATGGTAGGGAAACCAACTGAAACTTTGTTTTAGTATTCAGATGTCCAGTTTCTGATAACAAGGAAAGGTCAGTGAACCAAAACCATTTTGTCACTTGGAGGCAAACCACCCTCTTAAATCTTATGAAATGTCTTCCACAGCTTCTAGTTGAAGAATACTCAAGCCATTTAAACCATACCATCTTTTAAGATGGATCCCTGTATACGGTGGAAAAATAGAAGATGAAAGCAGTATGATCTCACCTAACATCAAAGTACCTGACATCCAAAAGCCTTTGAAGATCAAGTGTCAGATGCTGTGGAACCACAGCGAGCAAAGAAATACAGACAATTAATAATCTGCAGTTCTTCAGGCTACTTCAAAATATTTGACAACCAAAGCAACTGTGTGGCTGAACAAGCACAGTTTACTTTTTTTTTTTCCTTCAGAATTCTGACATCCCTTGTAGATTTCAATATTCCTGGCTTGGTCCTGATAGCTCTATTGCTGAAGTTTGCATTGTCTTTCTAGGAGCACATTATGCTTCCTGGAGCATAGAACATCATCCCAGATTCCTTAAGGAAGTGTAAAACCTTTCCACTTGTGTCTGGAAACATTTTGCTCCTTTCAAATAGGAAAGTGGCATCCATCTTGGCGTTCTTACTCGCTGCTGTAATTAATTATAGTGTGTGATGTCAGATGTGAGGAAATACCTCACATCTTTAGCGTACTCTGTTTTCATTCCTAGCTATACAAGTCAGAGGACCTGACCTAAATGTCTTTTTACAAGGTTCAAAGGGGCCATATTAATATACAAGCATTACATCTGGAATATCTTCACACAGAAGGATACCAATAATTTCAGTGAGTTTTTTTCCTGTAGTACTTCAGTTTGTCCTTCCCTTCATTGAAAACAAAAAGATGTGCCAGAGTGAGAAGCACCTCTGTTAGGACCAATAGCAAGTAGATATTAGGACTTGAGGTCATCAAGACCCATGGAGATGCTTAGGCCTAGGATCCAAGTCCCTTGCAGCCATACTGATTCTGTTTGAGAACAGAATGAAATAGAATATGAAAAAATCTCAAGATGCATGACTGAACAGAACACGTGTGCCTGCTGGGATCCAAACACAGGGGGAGGCACGGCTGTAGGGGTGACCACGGGGACAGACATTGGAATGGCTGCAGTCCTGCCCTGCTCTGACACCAATCATCCCACCTTCAAATACAAAAGGACTTAACTGCTGCTGAGAGCGGAGGGTGCTGGGTGAAGCTTTGGCTGTGGATTCAACACTTGAGAGCTTGCAGGTGGATTTCTTGGATTTCCTGCCCCTCAGTGTTATGAACTACCAACTCTCATACTCACAGCTTGCTTAGGAGCTACAGTACCTAACAGTCTAAGCACTGTTAGGTACTGTAGCTCATTAGGAAGGAGATCCACACCCTTCTCAGAGTAAGCACACATAAGACTCTCCTTACAAAAATCCCATATTTCAAATAGGGGGCATATGTTTTGCAGTGGGGGCCTTAGCAATCAAGACCTTCCACCAATCCAGCAATTTCCCTACAAGCCTGCAAATATTTCATTTTCTTTCAGACAGCCGTTTCCAGAGTTATACACTTTACCAGATATACTTTACCTTCATCAGTGTTGAAGCAAGACTTCCTGGCAAGAAGGGCAACATTCAAAATCTGGAGATGCCAACAGTGCAGAGTATCAACTAAAACACCCTAGAGCTCCAAGAAGAATAAAATTCCTTCCCACTTAGAAGAAAATGAGTTTTGTTTCCCCCTCCTCCCCCTTACACCAACTCCATTAATTAACAAAGCGTATAAGTTATTTACATGTAAACAATTGGAGCAAGAACAACTTCAGCTTCAGGCAAGAGGGGAAAATTCTTCTCATGACCAGTGTTTCCAGTTGAAAGGGAAGGGTGGAGCATCACTGCCCCTTCACATGGAGGCAGGGAGGGCTGCATATGCTGTCCCTGCGAGGGCTACTCCATAAATCACTAGTTTTGAGGCATTTGGCACACAACCTATTGCAGCAGGCAGTGGAATATACATGTGCAAAAATGCTCAGAGAGACAATCTTTGCAAAGAAAACTGCAACTAACTTGTGACATGCCAGAGGGGAAGCTATTACTCTACCAAAAGAGAATTCGAGTTATCTCAGGAGAGAAAGGGATGCAACCTATAGACAGTTGCAGTGTTTAACCTACCTATATATTGTAGAAGGGATGCAACCTATAGACAGTTGCAGTGTGTAACCTACATATTGTAACCTTTGAAATTCAGTGAAATTCAGTGAAAAGGCAACGTGTTACATTATCACATACGCAATAGATTAAGAGTTAAAGAAAGTTTGCCCTAAATAAATAATCAGCTACTGTTTTTCTGCTCTTCAAAACAATGCCATGACTATCACAGTTATGCATTAGCTGAACAAGAACACCCAGCACAGTCTGCTTAGTCAAAAAGTAAGCTCCAACCCACATATTCATCCGCTTGCCCTGCGCCACAGTATGATCCTATAGATTATTATTTTCTAAACAATATTCAGTATTTGTCATACATAAGAGCTGCATGTATAATAATTTGTTACATGTTCTGAGGTGCCTGTTCCCTGCACTCACTGCAGCCTGTCACACAGCCCAACTAAACAGCAGCAATGAAACCCACCAACTTATCATGAGCTAGCACCTTGCAGTTGTGGTGTCCTCCAAGACATGATAACTAGGTGACAGTAAAAATCCGATTCCTGTATACTTTTAATAAAGTTTGAGATTTGAGCTAGCACCTTGCAGTTGTGGTGTCCTCTAAGACACCACATAACTAAGTGACAGTAAAAATCTGATTCCTGTACACTTTTAATAAAGTTTGGGATGAAATGACTTGGCTTTGAAGGGCTGCTTCCTCCCCCTGCTCCAGAAAACAACAGTATTAGTCACTAGATAAGGAGAGAATCAGCTTTCACTTATGGGTTAAATTATATTTTTTAATACAACCTCAGCAAGGAGTACCTTTCTTTGTGCTTGAAGACAGAGAAAGGCCTGTACAGAAGGCAACACTAGCACTGTTGGCTGAGCTGGGAGAAAGTCACAGCTTTGTTCTTCTGCCCCAGTTTGCCCAGGAACTGGGGGAAAACACACACCAGTGGGTCTGATGCAGTTATGCAAGAGCCAGAGAAACACTTTATTCATCCTTTTCCCTGTGTTTCTCAGCCACAGTCAGAAAGACATCAGCCTGTTTGCACAAGTTCAGTCCTGCAACGTTTTTACAGAGAGTTGAGAATCTGAAAGGGGTGGTAAGGGAAATCAAATTTAGGATGCTATTTCTCAGCTGTTTTATACTACCAGTTCTGCAGGTCATTCAACTAAAGCAGAGGCAAGTTCTGCAGTGGGTGCTCTTATCTAGCTGCTGGGGCTTTGAAAATCTTGAAATAAATTGGATGCATTACTGTGATGAATTGTGGAAGGCCAAAATGCGTACTTTGCAGAAATGTTCCTGACAGAAAAGATGTTGCATTTCCAGCCTAAGAAACAGTTGTAAAACATACTTACACTGCAGAGCATACAAATGGCAAAACCATCACTAATAAAACTTGATCTAAAAACCAAAAGTTTCTTGCTTTAATTTCTCTCAGGTATCAAAACCCTTTCTATAGTTACTTAAATGCAATAATTTTCAGCCATTGTTTGGGTAGCCAGTACAGTCAAAGTGAAGATTTTGTAAAACAGGATGAAAAGTGTTTGTTTGGTTTTTTTTCCTTTTTCTTTTTTTTTTTTTTTTATTATTAGATGTCAAATCAGGGCTAGTGGTTTTAATACCAGAAGAAGAGCCCCGGGAGCCTAGCCTTCAATTTTGGCTATAGAGTAAATACTTTACATAACCATTAGCAAACCACCTGAATTGTCTGCTTCAGTTTCTCTGTATTTAAAAGAGAAATAATTATAACATTTCTGATGGATACTGCAAGAGTCACTTAATGAAGCTTAATTTAGCTGATGAATTCATCAAGAATCACTTAATGAAGCATAATTGATAGTTAACTAACTTCGATATTTGAAAATGTCTTTGCTAGCATGAAGTTCTGTTATTTTAATTGTTAATGATAATTTCTCTGGGGCAGTTTGGCAAAGCTGTTCAGCCAAATTAACTACTACTTGTTGAAAAATCACCAGTATTTCTGCAGTGTAGACTTTCTTGCATATTACCTCAGTAGTTATTTAAACCGTGCAGTGGTGCACTCTGGAACAGATATTCTAGCATGGTTTAATATTATATTTGAATTACACCTGCCTGGAATCTCAAGTTAGCTTTTAGCACTGAAAAAATACTAATTGTGAAAAAAAAAAAAATTGGGGGGAAGGAAGACTGACCGGGAAAAGTTGTCCTTCTTCAGTATGGCAAGAATACCTGTCCACCCCCATCTAGTGTTGTGTTTCACTTAAAATACTAGGCAGGGAAAGGGAGCTTGCTTTGTGTTATAGAAATCCATTTTGGAAGATTCACCACCACCGGTACCCACTTTGGTCAGGGAGAAACATGTTGTTCTAATGCCCAAAGTATCAAAAGCATAGAGATGTGGCATGCAACGTCCAAATTACACTACCCATGTCAGGGATCTAAGCAAGGCAAAAGGAAGCCCACCGGAGTTGCCGAGCAAATGTCTAACAGAGGTCCCAACATCAGAGATTTTGCTTTAGAGCTCTGTCAAGCCCCACCTCTCATAAAGGACGCTCCTCTTACAGCAGTCATTAGCAGCACACAATCCTTACTTGGTATAAGGTAACATCCTCAGGGGGGTAAACTATTACTACATCAGCGTAGCTGTCACTTTTGTGGCTTCAGAGTTGCTTATTCTAAAAATTGTTTCTTTTATCCAGCTCCTCGCTGACACTCAACATGTACATATTCATAAAAATGTGGTTATTCACTTGTCCAAAGTTTTGCTTGGATAGGTCACCTCTAAAACCCGTGACCAGAACCCTCACATTTTGTATGTATAAAAAAAATAATAATTAAATCAGTAAAATACTTGCTTTGAACGTTACATTCCTTAATGTAGAAGTTTTTGCTGGCCAAATGAAAAAGTATAAAAGTAACTCAAATATCATGTCTGTCAACTTGCATTGTTTTTTTTCTCATTAGAAATTAGGCACACAGGAAATGACATAAGGCTCCTGTGTTTTGCACCCTTTAATAGACCTCAATAAACTATGGAAGGTTTCTTCATTGATTTTCCCCTGCTTGACTTTTCTTTGGTTTTCCACACTGGAAATGGAGGCTACTGCTGCATTATACTGAGTATAACCATGGGATCCCATGGCTCCCCTCTGCCTGCACAACTCTACAGTGTCCATACAATCTCATGGGAGAACACACCAAATTCAATCACAAGCAAGAATACACTCAGGCCTAGATTTCTGGCCCCACACAAGTCTCCCTTTCTATTACGGGACAACAAACTGCAGATAGATTCCTACTCCCATCACCATTTATACCTGCCAGAGATCCCAAGAACCATTACAGGTGAGCACTGCCAGAACACTTGATTCAGCACACTACCAAACTCAGGCTAGACCCAGGACTAAAGGACAGAGAAACCAGCTTGGAGGTGCTTTTATGTACAAGTCCTTGTGCAACAATAGGAAAGTCTTCAAATTCTGAACCAGGAAGGAAGATTTAGCCTATCTGCAAATTTAACATCCAGGGAACACAGCTAACAACAACTTGGGGCAAAAGCAGCTTTGTTCACAGTATATTAGTTTACTCAGTTGTACCAAAGTTTCAATGTTGATAACAAAGATGATGAAATTTGACATTTAAAATATGTATTAGATATTACAAAAGTAAAGATATGAGAAACAAAAAACCTACTCAAAAAACTTTAAATATTGTAATGAAAATTAAAAGGGAAACAGCCCAGTGGTTTATAAATATTTTGCAAATATAACTGCAGCATTATTTAAGCAATTAGGTTTTGTTTTACCTCTTGCTGAAGAGTGCATACCAGTTGTTTTTCCACCTTTGCCAGAGGTGGGAATGTCTGGCCTTACACAGCAGTCCATTACAGTTTCAGTTAGCAAAATTAAAGCTGACCGTACTGGTACAAGTATTTAATTTTATATCTCAACTCAAGCTATTAATTAATCATTTAAGCCCTAGGAAATGGTGTCATGCTAAGCTTTCTAACAATTGACATAATGCAACAAAATATTACCTAATGTAACCTGAATGACAGAAGTCCAAAGGTCTCCTTTCTTCAGGTCATACGTATGTATTTTTTTATATTTTTTTTAAGAACTCAATTTGTATCAGCTTGCTTTCAGGTAATTATTAGGGGATAAACAGTTCTTTGAAACAATGGCTGTAAAATAATCTATAATTCATAGCTGGATTATAGAGATGGTTAAGAGAATACAATAGAGATCCAATGACGAACTGGTTCATGTAACTCCACCTAAAAATCTGACACACAACCAGAGAAGAATTTTTGGTCTCCTGTTAAACACAATTCCTTAGGAGGTACGTTTCACTGGCCCAAGACAGAGCTTTAGAGACACAGCTCAGCTACCATCCAACCAGTTTTTCACATTTTGGCCTTCCTTGTATTCTTTCTCTACAAAGATCTTTTCTTCAGTTTCTCGGTTGACTTTAGAGATATCACGTGAAAATATCTCAAAGCTTCCCACTGTTTAAGTAGCTCTTTGAAATTATGTCCCTTTTCCAGGATGATCTAGATAATCCAGGATGCATGAAATTACAGTTTAAAGTTACTACTTATTTGACTGTATTTGTTCAAATACCTGGAAAATTACAATTCAGATTGCAAAAAGGTATGAGTACTTCTTTTCCCTTTCCATGGGAATTAGACACAAAACTATCCCCTCCTCAAAGTGTAATAAGTTTTAGTTATCTGGAATACATTTAATTTTATAAAGAAAATCCCAACTTTAGACTTGATTTTGGTTCTCTTCCAGCTTCTCCTGAACAAACACCACGCTCTAACAAAGCTGTGATTGTTAATGAACCAGAGCCATGGAGGAGTCCCTTAGCAAGTTCTTAGATGTAACAGAACCTATAAATGAAGTTGGGGTACCATAATGAACCGAGCCATGTATTAAATACATCCAGCTTGTAAAAATGCAGTCAGTAAATTTATATGCTGTCCAAGGTGTGTAGTTTAATCCATTCCTCAAAAGATTCTCAGACAATGTGACAGAATGCAAACATCAAAGTATCATTGGTCCTGGCAATGCACACAGAATTCTCACTTCATGTCCCACCAAAATCACAACTCATGGGGCTAAGCACGCACAATGGATAATAAGAGAACTCAAAAGCAGGGTTTTCATATGTGTATATGAATGATAGACAGAATCACAGAAAACTGGACTGAAAGAGGTTCAAGATTTCAATTGGGCTGCCCCTGCCCTTTCCTTTCAAGTAAAGCCAACTCACACCCAACTAATAGAGATCTAGCAACTGCCTGAAGATCTCCAGCAGAAGCTCCACAGCCCAGCAATCATTACAGTACCACACTACTCCTAAAGTTAACAAAATCTTTCCTAATGTTTAACCAAAAGCTCCCTTACTACTCTTTTAGCCACTTTAAGGCTAATAACAGAAAACACTAGTTCAGATGAATCTGTAAGAGCACTGAATGACATGGAGGATGGCTTTACATCTGCTACAAATAATACATCTATTTGAACATCCCCATTTGTCACTTTTGTAAAAAAATTAAAAAAAAAAAAATCACATTAACCATTATTTGCATTACAATGCACCAGAAGCCCTAGCAACTTTTAAGGCATTTTTTCCTAAAGTGACAAACTGTTCCTTTCTATAGTTCACAGTATATTCCTTTACTCAGTTGTACCAAAGTTTCAATGGTGATAACAAAGATGATGAAATTTGACATTTAAAATATGTATTAAGTATTACAAAAGTAAAGATATGAGAAACAAAAAACGTACTCAAAAATCTTTAAATATTGTAATGAAAATTAAAAGGGAAACAGCCCAGTGGTTTATAAATATTTTGCAAATATAACTGCAGCATTATTTAAGCAATTAGGTTTTGTTTTACCTCTTGCTGAAGAGTGCATACCAGTTGTTTTTCCACCTTTGCCAGAGGTGGGAATGTCTGGCCTTACACAGCAGTCCATTACAGTTTCAGTTAGCAAAATTAAAGCTGACCGTACTGGTACAAGTATTTAATTTTATATCTCAACTCAAGCTATTAATTAATCATTTAAGCCCTAGGAAATGGTGTCATGCTAAGCTTTCTAACAATTGACATAATGCAACAAAATATTACCTAATGTAACCTGAATGACAGAAGTCCAAAGGTCTCCTTTCTTCAGGTCATACGTATGTATTTTTTTATATTTTTTTTAAGAACTCAATTTGTATCAGCTTGCTTTCAGGTAATTATTAGGGGATAAACAGTTCTTTGAAACAATGGCTGTAAAATAATCTATAATTCATAGCTGGATTATAGAGATGGTTAAGAGAATACAATAGAGATCCAATGACGAACTGGTTCATGTAACTCCACCTAAAAATCTGACACACAACCAGAGAAGAATTTTTGGTCTCCTGTTAAACACAATTCCTTAGGAGGTACGTTTCACTGGCCCAAGACAGAGCTTTAGAGACACAGCTCAGCTACCATCCAACCAGTTTTTCACATTTTGGCCTTCCTTGTATTCTTTCTCTACAAAGATCTTTTCTTCAGTTTCTCGGTTGACTTTAGAGATATCACGTGAAAATATCTCAAAGCTTCCCACTGTTTAAGTAGCTCTTTGAAATTATGTCCCTTTTCCAGGATGATCTAGATAATCCAGGATGCATGAAATTACAGTTTAAAGTTACTACTTATTTGACTGTATTTGTTCAAATACCTGGAAAATTACAATTCAGATTGCAAAAAGGTATGAGTACTTCTTTTCCCTTTCCATGGGAATTAGACACAAAACTATCCCCTCCTCAAAGTGTAATAAGTTTTAGTTATCTGGAATACATTTAATTTTATAAAGAAAATCCCAACTTTAGACTTGATTTTGGTTCTCTTCCAGCTTCTCCTGAACAAACACCACGCTCTAACAAAGCTGTGATTGTTAATGAACCAGAGCCATGGAGGAGTCCCTTAGCAAGTTCTTAGATGTAACAGAACCTATAAATGAAGTTGGGGTACCATAATGAACCGAGCCATGTATTAAATACATCCAGCTTGTAAAAATGCAGTCAGTAAATTTATATGCTGTCCAAGGTGTGTAGTTTAATCCATTCCTCAAAAGATTCTCAGACAATGTGACAGAATGCAAACATCAAAGTATCATTGGTCCTGGCAATGCACACAGAATTCTCACTTCATGTCCCACCAAAATCACAACTCATGGGGCTAAGCACGCACAATGGATAATAAGAGAACTCAAAAGCAGGGTTTTCATATGTGTATATGAATGATAGACAGAATCACAGAAAACTGGACTGAAAGAGGTTCAAGATTTCAATTGGGCTGCCCCTGCCCTTTCCTTTCAAGTAAAGCCAACTCACACCCAACTAATAGAGATCTAGCAACTGCCTGAACATCTCCAGCAGAAGCTCCACAGCCCAGCAATCATTACAGTACCACACTACTCCTAGAGTTATCAAAATCTTTCCTAATGTTTAACCAAAAGCTCCCTTACTACTCTTTTAGCCACTTTAAGGCTAATAACAGAAAACACTAGTTCAGATGAATCTGTAAGAGCACTGAATGACATGGAGGATGGCTTTACATCTGCTACAAATAATACATCTATTTGAACATCCCCATTTGTCACTTTTGTAAAAAAATAAAAAATAAAAAAATCACATTAACCATTATTTGCATTACAATGCACCAGAAGCCCTAGCAACTTTTAAGGCATTTTTTCCTAAAGTGACAAACTGTTCCTTTCTATATACATAATTTGACACCTTTTCTTAATTAATTTTATTTTCTCAATATTATTTTACTACACAGTTTTCAAAGTTATCCCCATTTTTCAAATTGGTTGTAGCATAGTGTCACTTGCCAATGCAATACGCACTCTTTCTATTTTACCATCCCTGTCAGCAAGGAAAGCATGGAATTGTACTCAACCCACAAGTGCAAATCCTGCATAAACACTGTTAAAGCAACCTTCTCATTTGATAGTGGATCAGTGGTAGCAATTCCCTGTATGGTTTACCAGCCAGCTAGCATATACATTTCCAAATCATCTCAGCAAGTCCACGTAAAACAAATCAGGTGCTGCTTGATAAGCATGCAAGACGGCATGAAAACCTTACATAATATTGGCTGGATCCCTGTTATCCTTGCCATGTGCTACATTTTTCCAGAGAAAACTAAGTTGGTTTAAAAATTACTAGTTTTGGACAAGTCTGTCTGGATAATCACAGATCTCCTTATCCTATGGCTGCTGTCAGACCTTCTGAGGAACTGATTTTCATGCAAGTAATTTAGACTGGGCAATGCAAAAGAGCCTGGCATCTCTATCAGGCAGTAAGAGCTCAAGAAACACTCACCTCTGTCAACATTTGCTTCTTCTGATATCCCAGCTCCCACCTTCCTTGTCTTCTCCTGATCTGGAACTCCTGAGTAACAATAGGATGACTGCCCCTGGAAAGATAAAGAAAAACAAAAATAAAACAATTTTATTATTGCAAACACATCTGTATTTCATATCATCCCGCTGTCTGCAGCACCTTGTTATCTTGCCTCTGGTTTTTCAGTTCGTCTCTCAGTTTTAAGCTCTTCAAGGCAAAACAAGGTACACTTTAACCAGTGTTTACTCACAATAATGTACTGTGCCTCCTACAAACTGCCTTGACTACCAGCTGAAACTGTAAGTTCCTGTTGTTACAGGGGTAACGCAGTGCAAACCTTCTAAATCCAAGTTATTTTTAATTGCTATACATGGTGCAAACATAGATATTACAAATTGTAGCCCATATGGAAGCTAGACTTCCTGTGAATTCAAAACTTTAATGAAGTTTAGAGCCCAACTTTATAAAACAATCAGCAACACACTTTTCTCATTAACTAGCAGAGGCAGTAATTGAGAATACATGTTTTACAATCACGTTTTACTACTCTATATCAGCAACCTTTTCCCTGTGCACGCACAACATTTGTATTTAGCAAAGACCAAATAAATTTAATACACTTTCAGCTGATGTAATGACTTTGTCTTCCTCTAATTTTATGCTTTGACCAAAGTAATGTCTAATGAGTATTTGGTTAAGTGTATTTTTTTTCCACATCAGCGAAATACTTAATGGGGTTAAAAAGAAAAATAAAAAAAAAGATAGCCCACCTAATCTGACAGATTTTTTTTTTTAGTTTTTATTTTGGAGACGCTCTAATCCTAATTTCTTAGTAGGCCTGTTGCATTGCTTTAAAGCTACCCTCCCTTAAATTATGCCTCCAGCTCAATTCATCACTTCAGCAATGGCTTCAGGTGTGGAAAGTCAGTCTTGCGATTCAAATCACTCCAAATGCAAAGCCTCAAAAGAACATTTCCTCATCTCCCCGCCCACTGATCTGTTCTTCTGTCAGTCCGTGCTTCTGACAAACACATATCCTGATTTGTTTGTTAGTGCTCCCAAGATGATGAGCAAAAAGTTATAAAATTATTACACATAATTAAGTAACAAATATTTTGCCTAAGGGGGGAAATTAAGTAAAATCTCCACACATACCACACCTTAAAAAGCTTGTGACAGCAGTTAATTTGATTTAGATCTACTTTGTAATAAACCAACTGTTAGCTGACAAAAAAGACTGTATAATCCTAAATATAGTTTATAATAATAATACAATGTACAGATGTGTGACTTGGTATTTCATTCTTTAAAACTGTAAATTAAACACTGCTCTGGCCTTCAAAAGTCAAACCCACCACCACTTGACACAGCAAGAGAATGCAGTATCTTTCAGAGCATAGCTGTGCTAGGATATTAGCTAAACTTTGTAGTCTCGGTGAATAATTACATGTATTTATTTAAACCTTTCATAGCATCTATTCTCCAAAAATCTCAAGCAAGTCAAATGTCTGTTAATTAAGGTTCTTGGCCTATTCTGAATTCAGCATTTTACCCAGTATGAACGTGCAAAACAAACAGAAGAGGTTTTGTGGTCTGCCCGGGATTGCACAGGGGGTTAATGGCAGAGCTGGTGCAGAGGCAGAGTTCCTGTCCTGCTGGGATTCTCCTGTT